>NC_050174.1:31674447-31974447 GCF_008315115.2 Sander lucioperca | reverse complement strand
TGAACTGTTTGAACTCCTCCCCTCATAGGTATATTTTTAGAGCACCATCTCAGGTAGTGCACCTGAATCTCATTGTATGTATAATGCAAATTCTTTGGTACTTTCCAGATGGTTTATATCTTGCTGAGAACAGTAAATGTCCTTATAGTTAATATGTCAGGGTGACCTGGCCACAACAGTCCTTATTTGGCATAATTTAGAGACATTGTATAATGTCCCCAAATTCTTTTTCTGCAGAAATGTTTTCGAAAGAACTATACAAAGGAATGCATGACTTTTGATGAGGGCTATCTTTATGAGGGAGGTAGTAAGAAGGTGTGTTTTAATAATCTTCACAGTTTATAATGTCATGTATCTGCACATTTGGGGCATTGGTTATGCAGAACTAACTTGGGTCTTTGTCCTTAAATTGAAGACCATATATTGCACCATCTCAGCCTCGTGAGGATTTATTGATTCAATTTAAATTCATCCTTGGCATCTGAAAGCCTGCGACATTGTTCGTTCGCATAACTAGGAATATAGAAGTATAAAATTTGGCTACATCAAATTATTTCAAGTGACATACAGTATCTCACAAAAGTGAGTACACCCCTCACATTTTAGTAAATATTTCATTTAGGGCTGTCAAAATAACGCGTTAATTTCGATTAATTAATCTGAGAAAAAATAACGCGTATAATAATCCATTCCAGACGTTCTAGCCACCATTGGACTGTAAAATGAAGGAGGGAGATGAGAATGTGCTGCCTGGATCATTAATTGGAACATTTACTTGTAAAAATCTTCTTCCTGCCAACCCTGGCTACAGAAATCTGGTGCCACTGATAGGTCTGCACTTCTCTCTGATGTTCTGAAACAGACGATACAGGCAACACAAACACCGCTGCATGTGACGCTAGTTAACACTATACTCGACAGTAGCTAACGTTAGCTAGTAGCTGGATTAAACACGGTTACAATGCTGACAGCTAGCGCTAAACGGTGTAAAGTTTGACTAGCATAGACTGTATATAAGAAGTGTTTTAGCCGTCGGAAAAACAACACAGACGGTGCGTTCAATGAAACTGGTAAACTACAGCCACGTGGTGCATTTGAAGTTATTGTAAATGTCCTTTTCCAACCTGGTGGTTGTTTTTGTCGTTCAACAGCAATTTACTAGTGAAATAAGTTACTGTTATTGTTATACATTATTATTAAATCATTTAATTTTGACCATATGGCCTTAGCAATAAACAACCCGTTCTTTAACGTCACCAACTGTTGTTTAGTACCCTTTTTTTTTTTTTTTCTTTTTTTACTTTCTTAAAAAGGATTGGTTCAGGCACCGTTAATTATGTATGCGATTAATTTCGATTAATTAATTACAGAGTATGTAATTAATTAGATTAATTTTTTTAATCGATTGACAGCCCTAATTTCATTATATCTTTTAATGGGACAACACTGAAGAAATTACACTTTGCTACAATGTAAAGTATTAAGTGTACAGCTTGTATAACAGTGTAAATGTGCTGTCCCCTCAAAATAACTCAGCACACAGCCATTAATGTCTAAACCGCTGGCAACAAAAGTGAGTACACCCCTATGTTAAATTCCCATAGAGGCAGGCAGATTTTTATTTTTAAAGGCCAGTTATTTCATGGATCCAGGATACTATGCATCCTGATAAAGTTCCCTTGGCCTTTGGAATTAAAATAGCCCTACATCATCACATACCCTTCACCATACCTAGAGATTGGCATGGTTTTATGTTGGTTAGCCTAATAGCTGGTTTGATTTGCATTGAGAGATGATTTTATGGAAAGTACCCCATGCCAATCTCTAGGTATGGAAAAGGGCATGTGATGATGTGTGGCTATTTTAATTACAAAGGCCAAGGGAACTTTATCAGGATGCATAGTATCCTGGATCCACGAAATAACTGGCCTTTAAAAATAAAAAATCTGCCTGTCTGTATGGGAATTTAACATAGGGGTGTACTCACTTTTGTTGCCAGCGGTTTAGACATTAATGGCTGTGTGTTATTTTGAGGGGACAGCACATTTACACTGTTATATAAGCTGTACACTTAATACTTTACATTGTAGCAAAGTGTAATTTCTTCAGTGTTGTCCCATTAAAAGATATAATGAAATATTTACTAAAATGTGAGGGGTGTACTCACTTTTGTGAGATACTGTAAATGAGGGACTGTTCTCTATTTTGTAAGGGATTTCTTTTTTAGATCTTGTACTTTACATATTGTAAAGTCATTTGAGGCATATTTGTGATTTGGGGCTATATCATAAAAAAATATTTGACTTGACTTTTACTCCAGTAAAATATTTGAATAATTTTTCTACTACTAAAAGTTACTACCTGCAGTATGCTGTACACTCAAACCTTGTACTTTAGAGAGCTCATGACTTTTTTTTTTCCTATTATTTCTGACCTCACAGGGGAGAGAGCAGATTTTCAAAACAACTAAATAAAGAGTTTAATGAAAGCCATTTTATTAGCGAACACAAATCCTGCAGCAAGTATTGTTCATGGATGTGGACATACAATCACATACTTGTTATAATAGTGACATTTGTCTTCATACATAGTGGATTACTAGTTACAGAGAATCACTACACAACAATAACCAATAACAACATTATGGTCAAACACATGGAACAGAAAGAAATACACTGCAAAAAACACTGCTGTGTACAGAGACAATCCAACTATACTGTATAATTTATCTTTAAAATGCTTGATCTACAGCTGAATATAATATCAGAGTGGCTTTACATAGGCATTTCCAAGGTCAGACACATCACTGAAAATCTAATGTTTAATAGACCTAGTATGGCATGGTTGCTACTGTAAGGAAAGCACTACTTGAAATAAAACTGTCATGAGAAGGTTGTGTATCTTCAATGTGTGTCTTCAATGAAAAATAAAATGTTGTTCTAACTGTGAAGCAGAGAAATAATTGTCCCAGTATACTCTGTAACCAGTTTTCATTTATAGCGCATACTGAATTGTATCCAATCATCTAAACTAATTCACATACATTACTTTTCCAAAGAAATAAAAGTCCCACAGTATACAGTAGACAACATTCAACACAAATCCAATCTCGTCTAATAAACTTTGATCAATATCAATTCACTCAAAAATGTCAAAAGAGTTTGGTTTATGAGTAAACAGCAACTGAATCATATACAACATCTAGCCTATATTTGATGTGTCATACCAGGGGGTAAAGGAGAAGGAGAAGTCATAGTTTGTTACTGCTGAGGGCTGAGGCAAAGCACTGGAACTTCTTAACTGGTCTGCTCTTCTTTCTCCCAAGTCTTTGAGGGCTTTTAGAAGGCGAGTAGGGGTGAAGATTTCAGTTGATTCTGAAAGACACAAGGCGATGTATGATCACTTTTCAGTGTAATGACCTAAAGGAAGTATTGTAAGTCCATGATAATAACCTATATATACTTTAAGGAATACCTCTTGTTTCATTGACAGTGTTTTTTTGGCCAACTTAGATCAATCTAATATCCAAAATCCATGTGTTTTTTTTTCCATTCTGGAAATTAAAAGGTAATTCCAGTTTATTTTAATTTGGGTCTTAATTTCATGGGTTTGGTCTTTATTCCTGTCGGTAATTATACGATTAGTAACCAAGTTAATTGCTGATAACAATTCTGGGAACTGACTGGGCAAATGAGCTGCACATGTGTTTTCAGAATGAAATGAAGACCTTCTGCTTTTGAAATGCTTCCACTGGACATGTGAACTGTGACAGAGCTGAGTTACCATGGAGTACGATACGCTGTTTGGTTGCTCACGTACTTTTGGCCATATAGTATATGTTAAATAAAGCTTTATAGTATCCGAGCATCCAACCTTATTAGCTAAAAAATATTAGTAGTAGCCTATATTATTATATAGTTTATTCTATATATATATCGTGTGTAACTTGTAAGAATCTCCAACATAAAACTACCATAGATACAATATATATCCATTTAAGATTATTTACCTTTATAGCTTTATGTGCTACAAGTTCCTATCTTCTCTTCTCATTTTGTATATGCAGTGTTAGCATGGAACAGTAAAGCCAGTGATCAACTAGGAATACATGGATGACTTCAGTGAATATATTTTTTAACAGGTACGGTCACCATCAGGAGAGTCTGTACATGTACACCTACAGGTATTAGAGATATAGATATGAAACACAAGGACCAGGATCAGCTATTGCAGAGATCAATGGTTCAACATAAGACACTCAGCAGGTGGACTGACATGGAGGAACACAGGGATTCACAAATCACATCATGACTTGTGTATTTACTTACAAATGTCTTTTTATTCTGCAGGCGGCTCCTCTGGGCCCTCTGGAGGGGCGTTGGGGTCCAGGAAGTCTGGGTGCTGTAGGTACTTTAAGTATTTAGGTGGGGTGAGAATGTGGGTGGAACCTACAGGAGAGAAAAGCCTGAAAGGTCAGCAAGGACTACAAATCAACAACAACAAACAAAATAACATTAAGCCTTCATTTGACAGGAGTATTTTGAACTAAATATTTTTTAAATATGGAAAGGGTCCCTTTGAGGCAATCAGTCTTGTCTGAACTGACTTACTGGAATAGAGGTCTAAACTAAAACCTATAGTTTGTAAAGGACATACATATATATATATATATATATATATAGCATTAGCTAGCATGTTAGCATTTTTGCCAAGCTAGTTTGACAAATTCAGTCTGTCTTCAATTGTATCTTTTCGTTAATGATTACCTGTCAGGATTGCTGGGAAACCTAAAAGCTAGCATGCTGCTTAATGGAAATAAAATACAATATGATGCATTTGAACTATATTCCATCTAAGTATGTAAGAGAATGTTTTAGCAGTTATGTTAAATTTTAGTTTTAGACTGTGTGTGATGTTTTACTGAAAATAATAAAATATAAAGGGAAACTCCACTAATATTGTACTACATTTCTGTAAAATTGGTGGACTTTCTGTCCAGTGAACTCACCAATCAGGGCCTCCCACTTGCCATTGGCCTGGGTGACCTCATACACACAGCGCATCTCGCTGTACGTCATCCCTCCAATAATAAAGACGATAATCCTTGGCCCCGTCTTCATCTCTGTGGGGCCCCTGTTCTTGTGCCAGTTACCATAGCGAGCACTGGAAGATGTGAATCAAGGACATAGATAAGCACTTACTGCAAAACATTACATTGAAAGTTAATGGGTTTTTCTAGTGCATGTAGACTTTTTTTTCTTCCTTTGAGTCAATATTGTAAGACTCTTATTTACAATTCACCTTTCGCTGAAATGTATTTAAATTAACTTGTTTAGCATTGTCAATGTACTGAACTGCCAAAAAGAAGAAAAAGACACGGCTCTTCTCTCGCTTGACACGGAGAAGGCCTTCGATAGGGCTGAGTGGACTTAAATCTTTAGCTCAATATAATATTATCTATAGCTCGATTTGGTTTTAGAAATACTTTCCTTAACTGGATCAAAATATTACATCTCAATCCTATAGCTGAGGTACTGAAAAATGAAGTGGTGTCTGAGCCCTTTAATATTACAAGAGGTTGCCCCCAAGGTTCACCTCTATCACCACTTCTGTTCATACTAGCTATTGAACCACTAGCAATAGCAATTAGAGTAGGCAAATACAGTGGATTACAATTGGCAACAGAGATCATAGAATAGCTCCTTTTGCTGACGACGTAATTTTATTCTTAAAACAATTAAACACATCCATACCAGCACTGTTAGATCTAATCAGCCTGTTTGGTAGTATCTTCGGATATAAAGTAAATGCTTCAAAATCATCACTAATGCTGTTTAATGGAAATAAAATACAATATATAAACCAATAATTATTTAATTTCAAGCTCTTATCTAATTTTACATATCTGAGCATCAAAATAATACCTCATTTAGAAACTATAGCACCAACAAACTATTAAGTAATAATGAACTCAGTACATAAATCTATAGAAAGGTGGATGCCTTTACCTATATCCATGAAAGGGAGAATAAATATATTAAAAATTAACATATTGCTTGTAGTCATGTATTTATTTCAAAATATCCCTCTCGCACCACCTGCAGGAATGTTTCAGAAACTCACACAGCACTCTTCAAGAAATCTATATGGAATAAAAAATCCGCGAATCCGCTTATATCTGCTGTATCTTCCATTTGATACTGGAGGGCTGTAATGTCCAAATCTTTATTGGTACTATTTAGCATCACAAATAAAGGAATAAGGAAAGTAGGCGACCTATTTAAAACAGGGATTCTAATGACCATTGAAGAAATCTCTCTAATGTATGACTTGCCAAGGAAACTTTTTTTTTTTCATATCTCCAAGTGAGGAAATTCTATGCAAAACCAATCAGTCAGGATTCCTGCACTCTCATCCTTAGAAGAAATTATAACTAACAATTGCAATGAGAGGGGTTTGATTTCATCAATGTATAACTGGCTTGCATCTGGCTCTAAAGAAACATAAACAGTTAGACTTGAGATATGGAGGGCAGACCTAAAAGAGGACATTTCAGAAAACAATTGTAAAAAAACAAAATCTTAGAAAAAAACAGCAAACTCTAATTTAAAGCTACTCCAATATATTTGGCTGATGCAGACATACACAACTCCTGTTAAATTAAATAAATACAACAGTAATATATCTGACCTATGTTTGAAATGCTAATGCAAAAGGAACATTTATGCACTGTGTCTGGGAGTGTGACAAAATTGGGTTGTTGAAAATTGTAATTGCAATGAAAAATTAATTAAAAAAATTGTTTTAGTTATTGAAGTTATTTATTGAAGTAATGTGTTACCTAAAGTGTAGGCACCATGCATTAAAAGACTACACACCTTGAGGGAGCGCTGGCTTTGGCAGATGCTTGTCGCTGGGAAATATACGGGTACTGCTTGGGGTCAAGTTTGTCCTCGATGGCGTCCTGTGGGAATACATTTAAGTTACTACAGTTTGTACCAAAAACAGACTCACCCATGTTAGAGTTCTCCCCCAAAATACTATCTAATTAACTGCTGATTAACATTACTGGGAGAGGGGGGTAATGAAACATTCACTATGCTTCTCAGTAATTCAACTCATTGTTCTTGGCTCGTTTTGTCCATCACAAAATTACAGGATGTGGAATGTAATCGACATGGAAATTCCACACGACCAATCCAAAAGAGAATATCAGTATCTGTAGCTGACAATGAAACAACCCATGAGCTTTTATTCTCCTGGTTTTTTTTCAACCTGGACCCAATGTTCCATGCATTAATGTCTTAGTGACTAATGTGAACAAAATATTTTGAAACTGGTCCAGTATTGAGCAAGAAAGCTGTAACTGTCAGCCGCGAACCGGGCTGCAATGTAATCCAATAGGGCAAATGTGCATCGTCAATTTCGTCCACTTAAAATGCTGTTTTTGCCACTGACAGGCTCATATTATTATTCGAAGTGTCTGGCAACATTAAGGACAGGATCTCTACAGAGATAGACCTTTTTGTTAAAGAATAATATCCTTTCTGTTTAACCAGAAACAGCTTGAAACCCACTCTATTTAAACAAACTAGGCGTGTATAGATGCAGCATATTTTCCTAAATGGGTGAATTAAGGGTTTATTTCAACCAAACCAGAGTGGTGATTGTTGGAACACTGGAAAGATGAACTAAGACTGCTCTTAATTATTTTATTTAGCTTCTGTCGACCTTTAAGTGTGGTTTACGATGATAAAATTATTGTTTATTTAAATGGAGTTTGGTAGGTTTGGCAATAGCGATTCCGAGGCTGTTTCATGTTAAACAAAAAAGATCTTACTATTTAACAAAAAGGTTGGCCGCTCTAGGGATCCTTTCCATAATGTTGCCAGACACCTAGAACAATAATCTGAGCATGTCAGTGGTAAAACAATTACTTTTTGTCGACGTAAATTGAAGGTGCGCAATTGCCCAATAACTTACATTGCAGCTTGTTTTGCTGCTGCTGCTGACTTTCCTTTATTGTGTTATATATCATTTGCATGTTATAGGTTTACAAAGTGAAAAAGCCCAAAGTCCACCCCAAAGGGACTTACCATCTTCCAGAGAAAACACTGTTCACAAACTGCTCCAAACAGCTCTATTGTAGTCCAGCCTTTACTTCCGTGACAAACGTGCGTCACTTTGTAACACACTTTATATTGCTCACCTAGCTGCTAGCGTGGCACGCCCTCATATCATACTCTGCAACTGACTAGCTTGTAGTGCTTACCTAGGTACTGCGCATGTGTGACTCCCAACAAAGATGGAACAGAAGTGCTGTGGCTCATTCGGTAGCTAAAACGGAGAGCTCAACACACAGGGTGATAAGAGGAGCAGCAGCAATGTCCAGTAAAACAAAAATATTGTGTTTTTTTGAAAATGAAACCACATAAACCTATTCTGGTACAACCCCTAAATACAATTATGAACCTGAAAATGAGCATAATATGAGCACACCAATTTCAAAGATTGTTGTTTCTATCAGTCACTTAGACACAAAAACATATGAAAATAGGTTCCAGGTTGAAAAAAAACTAAGTTTCCATTTAAACCTCATGTATTGTAAGTCGGCTACTGAACACAAACTGCCACAAACATCCATCTATTGATCTATTATCTTTAACCTTTTCAGGGACGCAGGGGGGCTGGAGCCGATCACAGCTGACATTGGCTGAGAGGCTGGGTACACCCTGGACAGGTTGCCAGACTATTTCATGGCTGACACATACAGTAGAGACAGACAACCATTCATGCTGCCATTCACACCTACGAGTAATTTTAGAGTTGATTAATTAAACGTAATCCCACACTGACACAGTGAGAACATGCAATCTCCACACAGAGAGGCCCAAGTCGATCAACATGTTTAAACACAAAACCTTCTTGCTGTGAGGCGACAATGCTAACCACTGTACCACCGTGCTGCTCCACAAACATCCAATTTACCAAAAGTTTTATGATTTTAATTTGTTCTCTTTAAATGTGAAAGCAAAGCATACTACGCTATATCACAAATTTCACGAAGATTATGCTTTCTTCATAAAAACAGTTTGTCTTAATTGACATATTACTCCAGTGGAATTGTATCACTTGGTTTAAGAAACCAAGAATCAGCACTTGATATAACCTTATTAAAATGTTGTTGAGATCTCTAGTAGTTAGTAGTTAATGTGTCAATTACCACTTATCCCCAATAGTAGTGTGTAGTCATAGTGCATTTCCCCATGGGGACAATAAACAAACTGCTTATACCTTATACTTATACTTAATACTTGCATAATGTAGGCTACTGCAATAACATGAGAAGTACCTCAATGAGATCTTTCACAAGAGGAGTCCACCTAGAGAGCTGGTAGGTCTGCTCACTGATTCGCTCTTTACGATCGGGCTTCTTGGCTTTCTTGGTGGTGCCCTGTGAAGAAACAAAGCTAATCACTCATGGCTTTAACAATTCAAACACCAGCAGATCAACCTACTGAGACAGTTAAATAGTGTGTCATTTTCAAGTGCCAAATGTCAGTATTGAGTTATTTAGGCTCACATCCCATGTATGGTTATAAGCAAAGGGTTTTCCTACAAAAAGTGGATATTGTGCTACTGGCTACAGGTAATAACTCTTTTTTTCCAGCAAAATTGCACTTGTTTTAGTCATAAAAAAGAAAGGAATATGTGTAATAGGCATCCAGTTAAGTTAAAATGGAAAAAAAAAAAAGTGCTTTTACAGTAAGAAGTTTCTAGTTCAGGTTGGTGAGACTAAGTTTTGATGATAGCTACAAATTTGTCCCATCTTTACAAACATAATCACAGGGGTCTACTGAGGGTTTACTGTGCCCTCCACAAAATACATCTTTGTTTGCTCTAGGCAGCCTACATTCAGGCTTGCCCACAGAAAACCCATATGGGTCTAAGTTATTGGGTGACCTACAGCAGCCCAAACTGTGGACAGCGCATAGTTGAACTATGGACACATACAAGAACAGCTTAGCCCCTAATAAAATCATTGTTTCCTGTACAACAGATAATGTTATACCTATGAAATGTACATGTACCAGCATTGATAGATAGTCTTTATTGTCATTTTAAATGGTAACATACAACTAAATTTGGGGAGAAGTTCTGTTCAGTGAAAGACAGTTTTAACAATAAAAACAAAACAAGACATCACATACATTCAGGACATAAGATTTAAATAAATAGATAAAATAAGAATTGCACATGAGAGGGGGGCAGTGATGGGATAACTAGATAGCAAATAATGATACACAATACACAATACAAGTATTGTGTTTGTATCCAAAGCCTAATCTCTTATTCCTCTGTGCCACAGAGCTTCATTGTTGTCCAAAAACTATTATAAACACATCAATGAGCGACACTGTCGCACTGGATGACATGTTCCTTCATTACCTATTACACATTACATACACTGTAAATTATTTTTGACTCAATTCTACAAACACCCTGCTGGCCCGAATACTCACTAGAGCATTACATTTGGAAAGTTTGGAGAGACGGACTAACATCCGATTTGTTGACAATAAGAAAAATACAGTATAACACCAGTGTTATCCTTTAGGGACGAGTTATTCTGAAAAGCTATGTGCATAATGTAGGGATAATAAACAAATTACAGTAATTATTGTGCTTGTATGTAGGGTCTCATGATGGTATTACACATTTCTACATCTAAATTTTTGAGTATTGAGTATTGCATTTGGAATAGCAACTTGAATAACCATGCTGGTATATTATGCATAGTAGGAAGTAGGAGGGAAAATTTTTCATGACACCTTCAGAAGTGATAAGAACCTGGGGACAACCTGCTTAAGATTGAGCTTAATATGGTTCATGATGAGACATTGAGGTCCTAGGGCAGGACAGCTCACCTCAGAGACAATGGGAATGCCCATGTGGGCCATGTTGGAAATTATGTCACTGTCCTCTGGTGGGATGCTGGCATGCTGAAGGAGCTTACACAGGTTCTCCTCAGTCACACCTGACACACACACATACAGACACACAAACAAATGTAGCATAGTTTTCCAGTCCATACACACATGCATGAGAGCATGCACATTCACAAATATAGTATACTGCATGCAAACACGAGAAAAACTGAAATGGATTAGAACTAAAGAAACAAAAGAACACAATACAAATGCAAACATATTTACGATTCCATCAAAAGATTGAGTGTGTTTCTGCTTTTGTCATCATAATGCAGTTATACCTTCCTTCCAAGTGAGTTGATATGAAAAACAACAGGAACAGGACAGTGCATATCTTACCGTTTTTAAGGAAGATGTAGAGCAGGATAATGCGGATCTTGTCAGTCACACTGACGGTGGCATCCAGTAGAACGGGTACAATGAGCCTCATGGGATCCTTAATCTTCTCTCCCTCTGCATCTATGCCCATCGCCAGATCCTTAAAAAACAACACAGAAGAGGGCAAAACTCAACATGACTTCCACATAAGTTGCATTTTAACAATACAGAGGATCTGAGTTTCTGTGTAGAAATCTAGCTAAGAAGTTAGAGAAGAGCCTGTATGTGGCTGCAATTACCACCAGTGGGGACAGCATGAAGCTGTCGCATCCAATCAACAAACCCTTCTACTTAAACACTAGTCTAAATTGAAATTGAAATTCATCTGGGGTCTCATTTATAAACGTGGTGTACGCACAAAACGGGGCTGAAAATGTGCGTACCCCACTTCCTACACAAAGGTTGTGATTTATAAAAAATAAACTTGACAGGAGAATGTGCGGTCCTCCACGCAAACTCTGACCCATGCGTACGCACATTTTGGAGACAAAATAGGAATTGGCGACGCAGATGGTGTGGTGGTGAACTGAAGTCAGACTGCAGAAAGTAAATGGGAATAACGATTTTGAAGTATTGATGCCTCACGCACATTTTTTCACTCCATATCATCCACATTACCATGAAGATTAAATCAAGCAGTGTGTTATTTGCGCTTGTACTGAGTGATAATTGTTCCATAAACACCTCCAACTCAAATCTTAAATAAAAATTTGTTCTTAATGTTTAATCGGCGCTGTCTCGCCGTCACCTTGTCCGCTACAGAGCTCAGGAGGAGGGGATGGCCCGACTGGAATACAGGATAGCATCAAATACCCTAGCATTAGATAACGGCAGAACACATTGTAAATAACTAAATATCTGTCTTTAAAACTGTGCATATATCATCAAATGTCAAAGTCTGAAAATACAGCCGTTAAGCTCTCGCGCAATCGTTACCCTTAATGTCCTCGTTATTAGTCCAAACTTTAATACTGTTTGTGACAAAACCTGCATGAAGTGTGTTTGCCCATTACACTTTCTTTCGTCTTCAAATTGTATCTCAGGGTGGGGGATACCAGTTGATGCTGTGTTGGCAAGGTGTTAACAATCACAATATGTTGTAAACATATAACTACTGCGGTGAACCTGTGCGTAATGCTGCATGATGGCACTGCTGGCCCTGCAGGAGGACTACGCTAATGAAAGAAACAGGAGAGAAAGAGACTTCAGGGACCATGACCATGACTGGCTAATATGCCGATTTAAATTCCCTAAAGCTGAGTTCTTGGATCTATGTACTGAATTGAGTCCAGTAGAGACGTCAACGCGCCAGAACCGTGCCATCCCGGTCCAAATACAGGTCCTTGCCACTCTGGGGGAAACCGGCTGTTTCCAGAGGGAAATGTCAGACAGCTAAGTGTTTTTTTTTAATAAATATTATATATAATCTTCAACTTTATCACTAAGTCATGTTTGGATATAATATATAGTTCTGTTAAATCTTATTATATACGTCTGGTATAGCGAAGCTGCCCGAGTGCCGTAATGCCTGCCGTTTTGGACGTATTATTAATACATGTAGTTATAGATCAGGTTTCCCTACACTGTGCAAGAACAGGCCGAAATTATAATTCAATTTGCAGAAATTCCTGAACGTCTGAGAAGTTTTTTGCTTTTTCTCCGCCAGTCATCATGATTCGGTGTAACAACTGCCAGTGTCATTCATATACTGATCAGCATTCACAAGATGCTTTGCATTGACTATTTATGGTTAAAAATGGGCATGTACAGGGCGGGATAAGAGGCTGATCCACGTACGCACACTTGTAGGTAATCTCTGATTTATAAAGGGAAGATTGCTTACAGGTGTGCGTACACGGTTTTATAAATCAGACTTTTTTTTGGCGTACGCCATTTTGGGCTTTTGGGCGTATGTACACTTATAGTAAGGATCCTACGCACACTTTTATAAATGAAACCCCTGACCACTTTAAGTACTTAAAGAGTGCTTTACAGACATGCTGGAGAATGGATCAAATATTTTGTCAAGAAACAGTTCCAGCATGTAAATTACCCTGAAACTGCAAATTGATGTAGTTACATTTTGGTTTGTTTAAACAAAGAACATACAGTGTGTTCATTAGTGAGCTTAAGATGTTTTAGTACGTGTATTCTTTGAATTTGGACAGAGTCAGGCTAGCTGTTTCCAGTCTTTATATTAGACCTGTAACAACAACAACATTATTATGTAATAAAATGTCAAAATGTAATACATTTTCACTTCATTATGTAATAAAACCATGTGCTCATCAATTTCAATACAAGCTAAGTTTCTGATGGAAACATGTTGTCCTTTACTCAGTTTATAACCATATACATTTATTTATCTCATAGTTCAGAGCAAATTTCCAAGTTCATAGACTAACTTATTGACCTTTTTGTGAGGTTTAAAGAAAATTAGCCATACTTAAATGTAATACTTTTTTCTACAGGTCTGCAAGTAACCATTATTGTGACCTGTACCTTTTGTGTCTTGTGTATGGGGGTTGGAAAACAGCAATTAATGTACGAGGATGTCTACAAAGTCATAGTTAAGAAACGTACAAGAATGCAACAAAATGCTCTAGTGAGACTTTAGAGGAATACATTATACATTATTGTATGCCGGGAGACTAGTCGCTAGTCTAGAATTGTTGGCATATAAATGCAGATAAATGTCTACCATGCCAACAATGTCAGATACATCATACAGCATGCCATTGACTCAGACTGTATTTCTTTATATTTTGGCAAGTTAGTGCCATTACAAATATGCATAATTAGCTATTAGTTCCTGTTTGTAACATGCAGACAGAGTTATGGTCATGGATGTATTATATTAACTGGATACCCGATCACAAAATGGCATCTATTCAGATCAATGGAGTTGCCTGGTGCATATGCCAAAAAAGTTTCTAAGCTTCCGGTTTTACTTCCGTGATATGCAGCCAACTGAATATACCTATAGAATACACGCAGTAGTGTTTCTCCCGCTGGTGTTTCTCCATAACTTTACATTGTGGTGATGTCATAGGTTTTTAAATCACAGCTAGAGGGGAGTTTTTCCAAATATAAAATGTCCATGGATTAAAAATTCAGAATAGAGAGTCATAATCAACCTTGTTTGCAGTTGGAGATGTCCTGGCAGCAGTTTTACAGGCGTCTCCTTTACAATGGTGACCTATGGGGAAAATCCTTTTTGGGCAGCAAGGTGATTTTTTTGTTGCAATACTGCGAGTGGCCACTGGACAAAACTGGCTGCAAGGCTGAGCGCTGTTACTGGGGGCCTGGTAATTATTGGTTAAAGTACCTTAACATCCTCCATGAGATGTGTGTCACAGGAACTACTGCAGCATAAACTGTTGAATGTGTTGGTGAGTGGGCCAAACTACAATAACTAACTTCCTGTTGTTTTTGGAACACCAGCATGCACCTGTCCCCTTCATCTCACGCAGTGTCTTTGCATCATGTCTCTCTCTCTCCAAGCCCCTTCTTCAACTCTTTCGAGTTTGAAAACATCCAAACAATACTAACCATGTCCTAACTCCAGCTGTGTACTTAATGCACAGACATGAAATTGACAGCCTTGTGGAAAGAAAGCAAGTAAGCACATTTCCCACATCCTTCATACATACAGTAATAGTTGCTCTTAGTTGCTTATGTTGGAATGCCACATCGTTATTACTCACTCAGTCTAGAGACAAATATAACAGAGGCATATGTGTGATTTACCTGTTCTACACGACAGAGTTTGTCCACAGTGCCCTGGTAGCGGTTCATGCAGTCTTCTGCCAAGTGGAGATGGGTTGAATACTGAATAGGCCAGAAAGGAGAGATGCTGTTAGTGAGTTTGACACAGAGAACACAATCAGCTGCAAACAATACTAAACAAAAGCATTTTTTGCCTTGGGAAATCTGCCAAATAAAGTTGACAGCTTCTAGGTTTTTTAAACCTCTGTGCTCAAATTATTATCGGCTGTTTACTATCACGTCATAGACAGTGTAATTTTCTTTTCTTGCTGAAATACAGTGTTACAATTATATTATACAGGTGTTTGTATATGAATGTACAACTACACAGTGTCACAGTATTAGATGTGTCCAAAATATAAATCTGGGACCTCTACCTTTAACTTGGCCTTTCTAACTCTGAGTGATACACTAACTCTACACTGGGTGGCCACTTGAAATGCTCATGGTGCTTTGGATGAAAACACTTAAACTCTACTAAATACAGTAAGATCACATGCTGTAACTATATAGATGTACAGTAACACTTCAGCTCCTACCTTGCTGAGCTCTTTCTGATACTGAGGCATCTTCTTCAGCATCTGAGACAATTCCTTCATGGTGGTCTGAAAGATGCAGATGAGATATACTTTTGTGATGGTGGGAGTGATGAATTACACAGATACCCTCTTTACTCTAATATAATAACTTTAAAGGTGGATGTGTCAATAATACATTCAGTCCAGTATTAAATATACTCCACTTCATGTATCTGACAGCTGCAGTTACTACTTACATTACAGATGAATATTTTACGTTAAAAACATTTGATCTGTTAAAGCTATAGTGCGTAGTTTCTGTCACCCCCATGAGGAAATCTAAGTAATGACAACAAAACTGTCAGCACATCCACATGATACAAGCCTTCCGTGATCACGGTAATTCAATCAAGGTAATTATCTTCACTCGATTTTCTGCCCACAAAAAACACAATTTTCTGAACACAGCCATACTGAGAAATACAGAGAGAGTTTTGTGGAGCCGATAGTCTTAATTCGCTTTGTATCAACTTATTTGGCAATGTCTTGATTAAAAAGGGCGTTCTATGACAGTTCAGGGAATTAGAGGACCCAAATGCAGAAAGCAGACAGGAGAAGTCTGAGTTGGAAGATTTATTTGTCCAAAAAACAAAGTGCAAATTAACAAAGGGAGTCCTGAGAGGGGCAGGCAAAAACTAATCCAGAGAGCAGAAAACAAGAACAAGGTATCCAAAAAACAAGAGCAGAACAAACCAAAAACTGAAATCCAGGGAGGAAAGAACCAGAAACGAACTGACACGGGGAGACACGATCTGCACAAGCAAACACAAAATGATCTGACACAGGACAAGGGGAACACAAAGACTAAATACATTGGGTAATGAGGTAATAAGAGGCAGGTGACACAAGGGCTGGGAAACAGGTGAGAAACATCAGGCAATCACAAGGGCGGGAAAACAGGAAGTAAAACTAGACAAGACAGGACAGAAAACCAGACTACCAAAATAAAACAGGAATCAGAAACATACACTTCTCAGAATAATACACAATCAAAACAGGATAAACATAAACAATCCTCAGAATGATACAAAATCAATATACAAAACAGGAAACAGCAACAGAAATATACAAACAGGCAACAGAAACATCCACACCCACAACAGTACCCCCTCCTCAAGGGACGGATCCCAGACGTCCCAAAAAACAAAAAGTCAACCCAGGGAGGGCGGAGAGAGACCGGAGGAGGAATGATCAAAAAAGATCAATAAACAAAAAGTGTCCAGGAAAACAAAATGACCCAAGGAGGGTGGAGAGGGTCCGGGGAAGGCATAGAGTCAATGGGGCAAAGACTGAGGGCCGTGGACTCGAGGAACGAGGAAGTGAGGGGAACTGGGGACAGTGGGCACTGGGGAACAGGGGAGAGAGGGCACTTGGAACTGGGGACAGTGGACACTCGGGAACTGGGGACAGTGGACACTTGGGAACCGGGGACAGTGGGCAGAAAGGCTGCGGCCAACAGGACTGTGGACAGCAGCGAAGGGGGAACCCCTCTGGCAGGCCGAGCAGGTCGGCCAAGGCGGAGCCCCTCTGGAGGCCGAGCAGGTCAGTTGAAAGTGGCAACAAGCTCTTACATTGGTCTGTGAACCTCATTAGGACTGGAAAAGTAAAAATGGCATCAGCCCTGGCTTTTCTTTTCGACTACCAAAATCTAAAAACAACACAACAGCAAGATCCTGCCTGCAAACTGCCCAGCTCACATAATACATAATGCAGTAAAATGTGCCAGCAATGTCCTGAAAACAGATGTCGAGTCTATAGTGATTAAATCATTCAATCATTTCAGCTGTTCTGCCAAGAGAGTTGCCACCCTCAAAGAAATGTTTGAATTTGCTGACATGGAGTACCTTACCTTGTTGCGCCACGTCCCGACACGCTGGTTGAGCCTACTCCCTGCAATTGACAGACTTATCAACACCTGGCCAGCTGTGCAGAGCTACTTCTTGTCACTGGGAGGCGAAGAGTGCCCCTGTGTCATCTGGGATGCGCTCCGGGGTAACGAGCATGGAGAGGAAGACGAATGCAGCAAGCTGGAGGCCACTCTCTTCTTCTTGCAAAATGTTCTAAAGATTTTCTCTGGTGCTGTGCTGAGTCTTGAGAGTGACAGTCTCACCTCAGTTGAAGTGTATGCGCTGATGAACGGCCTCCGAACAAAACTCAGCAGCGCAAAAAAGATGCTTTCTTCGGAGCAAAAGTTGACCGTGTCTTCGCCTCCTCTGTTAGTCTGAGGGTTGACAGGCTCCGTGGAGAATTCATCAGCTTCTATGATACCGCGGAGCAATACCTTGGGAAATGGTTCAACTTCTCCGAAACTTGGCACCTGTTCAACATCCAGTGTTTGAACCTCAAGGAAAAACAAGACATCAGCTACCGGCAATTGACCACAGCTGTAGATGAGGATCTCGACATGGATGAGCTCTACAACGACAATTGTGCTCTGAAAGATGTCTTGCCAAATCTGGCGACACACAGTCACCCTGTAGGTGAGCTTTGGGCCCAAGTGCTGAAGAGCAAGTCTGCGTTCCCTCAGTATGCCAAACTGCTGTCCTTCGTCCTGAGCATCCCTGTGAGCAACGCTTACTCAGAGAGGGTGTTTTCCATCATGAAAGGTGCCTGGTCTGATGTTAGAAACAGATGCTCATTTAACCTGGTCCGCAGCAAAATTTAAGTAAAAATGAATTTACAAATGAGCTGTGCAGAATTCCACAAACTCATCATGGGAAAGCCGAGAGTGCTGGCAGCAGTGAAATCCTCCACGAAATATGCCAGTGCCGGGCCTCCAACGCAACCCAATCTTAGGAGGTATTGTATAGCTTTAGTGCATTTAAACTTTTGTTGTTGTTTGTTATTTTATACGCACAAAGAAAATAAAACCTTTTTGTCCCCTTTTTATGTTATAGAGTAGATGAAGAGAGCGCAAGTTGCAGCCATGAGGTCAGGGAAAGTGCACGTGCAGGTAGCCACGAGAAGGAGTGATTGGACTTTTCCAGAAGAAGCTGTTAAGGTTAGAGCTGTTCCAATACAATTTTTTCCTTGCCGATTCCAATATCCAAACTTGCGTATTGGCCAATACCAAGTACCGATCCCATACCAGTGTGTTGTTACCAGTGTGTGTTACATTTTATTATGTTTTAACAGCTGTACTATCCCTGTATGGATGTGATAGTATTGCTATCATTGTTGTATGGCTCAGGATAAACTTTTTGTGATCATACACAAACAATGAATGCCATAGAACTTTCTTTTATCTAGTTTGACATTGAGTGTAACAGAAGAAAAAAAATTAAACTACTTTAAAGTAGATTTTCTTTCTTGGCTAAATTATGTATTGGATCAGTGCATAAACTCCAGTACTTGCTGATATCAGCATTTTAGGCACTATTCCGATACTGATATCAGAACATCTTATGTTATCTGGTAAATTGTTCCCAGTTAGTCAGTAGCCAATTGCTACAATTGGCTACGTGTGTAATGCAGGGAAAATGTTTTATAAAGGCCGATGTTGCATAAATAAAAATGTAAAATGGATTTGCATGTTGTCATTTGGTATGCATGTTTGGTCATATACAATACAATCTTGTCCTAGGAATGAAAACAACACTAATTAAACCAGCAAGATTGACATCAGTTCATTCAACAACAATGGCATTACTATAACTGACAAAACCTATATGAGTTGATATGTCAAGGTGGAATTTGGTTCTACTGAAGTATTTGACCAATGTAGAATACACTCAAATTGATTTAACTAAATTAACTAAGAACAAACTTAAACTTAAAAATATAAATTCAGCAAGATGTAAATGAGTTGAATGCAAATACTAATATTATGTTTAACCAACACATGTATGCTGTGTTCAAATAACATGATGGTTAGTTGACTTAACTTGGTTTGTTTAGATGGAATATAGGTGGCATGATAAAATCATGTTCATCCAATGAGTGTATATTACAGGTGCGAGACCATAGAACTGCTCCCATCATCAGCATTTTTCTTCAGCCAATGTTAGTGAAGCAAGTGGCCCGAATCTTAGAGGGCTATGCCTATACTCATAGAATCTGGAGTTACAATGTGTAACTATTTTTTTCAATTCAATTCAATTTTATTTATAGTATCAAATCATAACAAGCGTTATCTCAGGATACTTACAGTAGGTCTAGACCACACTCTATAATATATAAATATTATAATAATATAATAAAGAAAGACCCAACAATTCCAGTAATTCCCCCAAGAGCAAGCATTTAGTGGCGAGGAAAAACTCCCTTTTAGGAAGAAACCTCGGTGTTGAGAAAAACTTCCTTTAAGGGAGAAACCTCGGACAGACCCAGGCTTTTGGTAGGCGGTGTCTGATGGTGCCGGTTGGGGGTGTGATGAGCAGTGGCAATAATAGTCACAGTAAAGATAATGGAACGGTGACTAGAAATAGTAGTTGTAGTAGTTCATGGCATAGCAGGGCACTGCAGGGCGTTACAGGACGTAGCGGGGCACTGCAGAGTGTAGCAGGGTGTAACAGGGCATAGCAGGGTGCGCAGCAGGACCACGGCAACAGCTGCAACCATGATCGTTCTATTACATATAGGCTATGCCCTCTAAGAGCTGTTGCTATTGGGTCAAGGGTGTAGCTGATGTAGTCAATGACACCTGCGACACAAGGTCCACAAGCAGAACACAGACTAATTCCTCTTCCTATCCGCACTGAACAAGTTTAATGTATCAAATAATATATTAATTTGATTGTCATGATTATGCATTGGCCTAATACTGATTGTAAGGCCCATGTCATGATTGTGGAAGTGCTTTACAATGATCATGATTAATAACTGCAGAAACCCGCATTCCTCACAGCCACTCAGGTGCAGGAGGGATGGAGACAGCAGCAAAAAACACATCCAGCAGCGCATCATTTAACATCGAATTTGGGTGGGACCGAGTGAGTCATGGAGGACTCAGACATATCACGCAGATAAAAACGGATGAATGGGCACAAGGATGCCCAGGAGGCCGCTGCGCAGATGTCAGCCCCCGTCATGCCCCTAAAAAGGGCCGTGGACGCTGATAGCGCTCTCGTAGAGTGTGCCCGGATGTCCTGAGGGGGTTCCACTCCCTCCATGCTATGGGCTTGGGTGATAGCTTCGCACAGCCAGTGAGACAACCGCTGCTTTGAAAGAGCCGCACCTTGGGAGTGCTCTCTTTTTTTTTTTTTAAGATACATTTTTTATTGTTTTTTTATCATTAAACATACAGAACAGAGAAACACAAATTGAACAAGAACAAAAGCCCTCTCCCACCCCCAATCCTCTGCGGCCTCGAGGAAAACAGAACAAATAAAAAGAAATCAGACCTTGCCTAGTCACTCTCCTCTATTTCTTGTGGCACTGAGGTCATTAGGTCTGATATTTGTGCTGCTGTGCTTTTCCATAGGTTGACAGTTGATGATTAGGCTGTGTTAATCCTTGCTGTAGAGAGCTCAAGCATAACTATGTCTAGAAAATACGCCAACCACTGTTTTATACAAAGCGAGTGAGGGGGGAGCCAGTGTTGAGCTATCATTTTCTTGGTTGCAGTTGAGCTGGCTAGCCAAATTTTCCTCTGTCTCCCAAACAGGTGTAATTTAGAGTTGTCATTAAGTAACAAAACAATCAGGTCAGCAGGAATTCCATATCCTATCACATCAGATATTATTGATGTTGTTTTATTCCAGAATTCATGCACCTGTTCACATTCCCAGACCATGCAGGAAAGTTCCAGTTTGCTCAGGTTGACAGAACGTGCAATAGGGAGTGGTAATGCCTTTAGAGACGTATCTCTTCTGAGGAGTCCAATATGTCCTATGACATAGGTTGAAGTGGATCTGCTGGTGATTTGGGTTCTTGGAACAGTGGAAAATGTTGTCCCAAACTGTCTCCCAACTAATTGCGTTCTCCTCAGGGCTCAGCTCTCACTCCCATTTATTTACGATTGGGAGTTCTCCTATGGATACTTGCATCAGTTTAGCATAAATCTTGGACACTAATCCTCTCACAGGAAAATCAACAAACCATTTAATGACTGGGTGCGCCTCAAGACTGTTTCCCTATGGCATTCCATAACATTTTAGGGCTAATCTTAAGCAAAGATAAAAGAAGAAGGATGTCCTGGTGACCTCAAAACTAGCTCTCAGGTCTTCAAAACAACATACCTTTCTCTTTGAATAGCTGGTCTAAAGTATCTAGTGTCTAATACCTCTGTCACTCCACTGGTTACAAGCAAAGGGTTTGTTACCAGATATTAAGTGTGCATTGTGCCATATTGGGGTAATCAAATGCCACTTATTGGTGTTGCGTAGTTGCTCCTCCACCTGTTTAATGTTGGTCAATATGTTGGTGATAATAGAGCCATAGGCTAGCATACACTTTTTTGGACACACACCTGCAAAGGCAAGGTCTTGCAGTCTTAGACTTCCAGTGAGGTTTTGCTCTATCTTTCTCCATGGAACTGTAGATGAGGGGTCCATCCACACTCTGAGGGCCTGTAGCTGAAAGGCTCTGTGATATATTTTAAAGTTGGGGAGGGCCAGGCCTCTCGTGTTTGTGGTACGTTGCAGGGTAGAGTATTTTAGCCTAGGTTGTTTATTATTCCAAATATACTGCCGAATTACGGTAATTTTAACAACAGCAATCCTGGACCGTAGTGATGCCGGCAGCGCAGAACAATTGGCCAGATCCCTTTGAACACTACTTAATATAGTTTCATAGTTGTCCTGGACAACTCGCTGTAGCGATGCGTGTATGGTGATGCCCAAATATGTAATTTTGCTTTGGGTTGGTATTGTAACACTAATGGCTGATGCCACATGCCTGTTATTCAATAAAAGAAGATTAGATTTATTTCAAATAATTTTATAGCCGGAAATTTTGCCAAATTCGTTGAAGATCTTAAGAATTTTTGGAATAGAGTCTTCAAGCTCAGAGATGTACAACAAAATATCATCTGCAGATAATGATATTGAGCTGCTATTGGATTTAATCTGGACATTACAGAATTTATTTTGCCTTGTGGCTTGGGCTAACGGTTCAAGAGAGATTGCAAACAGCATGGGGGAAAGCGGGCATCCCTGTCGCGAGCCCCGCTCAATGGGAAATAGCTGAGAATGCAAGCCATTGGTTGAGACTATGGCCGTGGGATTCACATATAAAGTACGCACCATGTCAATGAATTTGGCCCCCAAGCCAAGCCTCTCCATTACTTGCCACAAGTAGTTCCACTCTAGGCGGTCAAACGCCTTTTCCACGTCCACTGATGACACTGCTGTCATTGTTGGAAGGTTTTTGGCTTCTTCTATTACATGAAATAGTCTGCGTACATTGTCTGTGGCACTTAGGTATAAAACCTGATTGGTCGGGGTAGACTAGCTTCTCAATAAAGCACTCTAGGTGGAGAGCCAAGACTTTGGAATAAAGCTTAATATCAGTCCCAATGAGGCTGATGGGCCTGAAATTTGAGCGTAGGATCTTTGCCCTTTTTGGGCATGATAGAAATTAGCGCAGTGTTGGTTTGTTGGTAGTTTTTAATGCTGATTTAAGTTCCTCTAACATTATAGGTTGACCCAGTTCTTCTGCCTCCTCTGGGTCAAGGCGAGGCAGATTTAGTTATTTTAGGAACTCCTGGCATTGTGTCGGATATGAGTTGCAGGAGGACCCATACAACTTTGAATAGGATTGAAAAGTGGCGCTGATATCCTTAGGATTTGTTGAGATACCTCGGTCTGTGCGGATGCTGTTGATCTCTCTGTTGCTCTCCTCCTGGATCCGTGCCAGGAGTCAAGGAATCAGAGGGACCGGGAGAAAAGCGTATAGGAGAGCTCTGGGCCATGGTCGGTGAGAAAAGGCGTCGACCCAGAGAGGTGGATTGTCCCGTGTGTTCATAGAAAACCACAGTGCGCACTGTGTATTTTCTCGTGAGGCGAACAGATCCACTTTCGCTCTCCCGAACCTGCTCCACAGCATCTGCGCAAGAGTGGGATTCAATTTCCACTCGTTGTGAGAGGGGCCCCCCCTCGACATTAGGTCTGCTGCACGGTTCAAAACCCCCGGGATGTACACCAACTGAGTGACAGCAGGTGTTTGTGTTCCCACAGTAGTAGACTCCTGGCAATTTCTAATAGCCGAGCTGAGCGCACGCCGCCTTGACAGTTGATGTACGCTGCTGCTGTCATTGTTTGTCCTTACAGCTACATGTCTGCCTGTCACCACTTGGGCGAAATGTTTTAACACTTTCAGCACCGTGGACAGCTCCAGGCAATTTATGTGGGGAAGTGGAGAATCTGACCATCTCCCTCCCACCACCTGCGCTTCGCACATGCCCCACGTCTGGGGGTTTTCCCCAATATGCCAGGTCCGACCGTAGAGAAGGAACCACCACGTGACTCGCAGACATCATGCCCAGCAAACGCTTCACAGACAGTGCCGACACTGTTGTGTGTTGTTTTTGTGTGAGGCGTGATGCATGTCAGCAGAGAGCTCAGTGCGTCTAGCCTTGGCGCTGACAGTTTGGCTGAGTTCATGTCCATGCCCAGATAAACTATTGTCTGTGAGGGGACAAGCAAGTTCTTTTGCCAGTTTATGGCAAAGCCCAGTGTCTATAGGTGCTGCACAACCTCCATTGTGTGGAGTTCCATTCCAACACATGTCTGATTGTCAGCATGTGGATGGTGAATGGCACGTAGCGGGAGACCGGAGCCTTCAGCTTCCCAGGTTGGGTGAACGCTTCCTCCACGAAGGGCCGAAGCTCCGAAAAGCGCGGCCACAGCGAAGCACGTTTGGATGGCAGCCAATTGTACTGGAAATGAGCTCCCTGAAAGGAGAAGCGCAGGAATTTCCTGTGTTTGGGGACAATAAAGATGTGGAAATACACATCTCTCAGATCCACGGAAGTGAACCATTCGTCGGGGCGCACACATTCCAACACATGTCTGATTGTCAGCATGTGGAATGGACGCTTCATGATGCACCGCTTGAATTGAGACAGGTCCAAATTGGGCTGCATTCCGCCTGTCTTTTTCGTGTGAGAAAGTAGCGAGAATAGAAACCGTTGTTCTCCTCCCCTGGAAGGATGCGGTAAATAGCATCTTTTGCCAACAGCTCCGCTAGCTCTGACTTCAGAGCAGCTATCTCCACCTAGGACAACATGGTTGTGTCCAGCACGCCTGATACGGCCGGGGGGAGAAGGGTGTCTGCGTTGCACCGCTCATTCTGAGCAGGCGCTCGCTTGCTCCTACTGTCTACACAGTGAGGGAGCGGCGGGGCAGGCCCGTCTGTGTTTGTGTGGGGAACGACTGTCTCGTTGTCAGCATGATGCTCAATGGGAACAAAAGCTGCTTGGTTGAGAGGAAACTCCTCTTTAGATGGAGGGGAGTAGCCCTTAAAAGGGCTGTTGTGTTTCCAGCTCTCAACTGGAATGAGACAAATGTTCCCCGCGCCCCGTCATTGCCACTGTCAGCGCAGCTGTAGCAGAAGCTGCCGGGCGCCTTCTTTTGTAGCGGCCGTCGTGATGCCGGTGTTGTGGTTGAGGCACCGCTTTCCAGGAGCCGAGCCTCCGCAACCTCTCCGCTTCCTCGGCTGCTTGGTGTATGTGGGTCGTGGCGGTTTGAAGACGCGGTCCAAATAACGATCCCTTGAGCTGCACACTGGTGCGAGCGGTCGGTGACCTGAGCGCAGACTTGGTCCCGGGGGGACGGAGGCGTGGGCTTCCGATGGCTGAAAAAGGTGGCCTTCGGGAGCAGGATGGACGCCAGGCTCTGTTCCAGAGGTGGAACCGATGGGAAGCCCATCTCTGTGTCGCAGTGAACCCTGGTGAATGGCACGTAGCGGGAGACCGGAGCCTTCAGCTTCCCGGGTTGGGTGAACACTTCCTCCATGAAGGGCCGAAGCTCCGAAAAGCGTGGCCACAGCGAAGCACGTTTGGATGGCGGCTCCTGAACATAAAAATCCCCGCTCAGGAGGCCGCGAGCAGGGGCTGGTTGCTCAGCCAGCATTGCGATGCCTCTCAGGTCTGCTGCCTTCTTTATGATGTCCAGTAAATCCATAAAAAAGGGCCTTAGTGGTTGGGAGGGGAGCCACTTGAAGCAGAGGGGAAAGCCACCGAGGCGGAGCCCCTGACTGCTCAGGGGATGGGGAGAGCTGCAGTGGGGGAGCGTTGTCACCCGTCTCGAGCTCCAGTCCTTCCCCACTGGGAGGACTGGAGCTCGAGAGCCGGCAAGTGAACCGTCTTCGGCGGGAATTGAGTCAGCGGGCTCATCCTCGCCAAAGAGATCCTCCTCCGGGAGTTCCAGGATATCGCTGGAGTCCTGTCGATCTGCCCAGCTGCCGTCAACTTCACCATCGACCTGGAGCACCAGAAAAGCGTCTGTCCCCCGTTTAAGCTCTAGTCGGCAGGCGAGCGCAGAGCCAGTCCGGCGTGGACAGGCCGAGCCTCGCAGCTCGGGTGGAGATCCGTGGACAGGATGTAGCCGGTCCGGCAACCGGTACACAGGCGAACACCGCTGGAAGTGGAAGTCTTCATACTGATTGACACTGAAGAAAAACTGGGAGCAGTTCTATGGTCTCGCACCTGTAATATACAGTAACTGCGGACGTAATAGAGGCCCTTGCAGAGCACAAGGGGAAAGAAATCTTCACGACTGCACATGTGCAAAGGGATAAACAGCAACAGCTCTTAGAGAGCGTAGCCTATACGAAATAGAACAACACTATAATAGAGGTGAGAGTGAATCAAAACAGTGCGGGCCGAACAGCTAAACAATGAGCTAAAACACATTATAAAGCTCTATAAAGGCGAGGCAAGCTGCAGATTCAGTTGATAATTCTCTGTAGGTTCAATACTATAAGCGACCCATTTCAAATAGTGACATTGTTTTCACATTGTCATTTGACACATTGTTATAATAAAAAAATCAATTATAGACGCTTTAGGTACAATAGATGTTTTACTTTTGCTTGACTAGGTGTTCACCCACAATTTTACTTTTTATCTCAGTAAAGTACATGTCTTCTGTGTAATACTTTTGCTCTTCTTCCATGTCTGTGTGCAGTGGTGGAATGTAACTAAGTACATTTACTCAAGTACTGTACTTAAGTACACATTTAAGGTATTTGTACTTTACTTAAGTCTTTTCTTTTCATGCCACTTTCTACTTCTACTCTAGTTACTTTACAAATTAAAGATTGCAGCACACAAAACAGATGCAGTTTTATAAAATACAATGTTTTATTATAAATTAAACTACCCAACAACATACAGGCCTACAAGTCCAGCTGAAATGATTTGCCACTTAAACACTTAGTTGATTGACAGAACTGTTTTGAGCGTTTCAGTTTATAAAATGTGAATATTATTGTATTATATATATATATATATATATATATATATATATATATATATATATATATTAAAGAGTACTTTTATTTTTAAAACTGTCGGCGCGTCCACATGATACAAGCCTTCCGTGACCGTGCACCGCCCCCTCCTCCAAGCAGTTTCTAGTAGCCAAGGAGGACCCGGAGGATTAAAAAACAGGATGGAGCTTTGTAGCAACTCATTTGGCAATGGCTTTAATGTAACGGACGTTTATTAATATCAAAAAGTTACACACTAAAGCTTTAAGTAAAAGATCTGAATACTTCTTCCGCCACTGTCTGTGTGACTGTGTGAAGGATAGAAATACAGTAACAGATGTTGAAACCAAAGCAGAGTGATACAGTGTGTCCTGTACCTTTTCTCCAGTGTTCATCTTTTTGCTGGCAGAGAAGTCTTTCAGAGAACGAGTCACAGCCCTATGAAGAGGAAAATGAGACAGAGACAAAGAAAATCAGGAAAAAATGCTCTGTGACAGCTTTGTGACAGAGCTGTTGTTAGAGGAAGGTGTTGTTGAAGTCAAAGCCACTCACGTTGACACTTCTGCAATGTGTTTGTGTCTCAGAGTCAGCCACAGGTCATCATCCTCATCCAGCAATACCTCCTTCATTCTCGTTTCTCCCATCCCACTGGTCTCAAATCTGAGAGAGGGGGCGAGAGAGGTTTACAGACTGAATATGTGTATCTAAGCGAGAGTCTTCCATTTGTTAAAGTCAATACAAAAATATCTAGATTGACACTGAAGAATATTCTTTATGTTGTGCTTAACGTGTTTTTTTTTCTAACAAATAGGTTACATGGTTTAAATTATTATTGAAGCACAGAATGAATGAGATGTTGAGGAGTAAAGCTGAGACATTTGGGTTGCCACAGGGCCACCCTGCCACCACTAATATATATAACCGAAACTAAGTGACAGTCAAAATTAGGGCTTAAGGATTCATCGTTTTCAAATCGAAATCGTGATTTAAAGCAACACTATGTAACTTTTAGCTGTAGCTGTAGATCCAATGAGACAACCTGTAGGGGGACCGAAGCGACGGGTAGCGCGAGCTGTAGTTCCAATGAGACAACCTGTAGGGGAACCGAAGCGGAAAAAGTTACATAGTGTTGCTTTAAAAGAATGTGATTAGCTAATCGTGAAGACCGCGATTAATCAAATTTGCAACATTTAGTTGAATGTTTGGTTTAACATTTTTTTTTTTTCGCCTTTTATAAATAATATTTACTGTTTTTTCATAACATGAATGCTGGCATAATGTTACATATCACAGATTGTTTACAGAAATGCTAATTTTCATGGTTCCCCTATTTCTAAGGAACATGCATTTGTGGGATGAGCAGCAGCGCTGAGTATGTGGGTTGTACCCATGAAAAATTTGCCAAATCTTCTCTGCCAATGCCAAACAGCTTATTCTGCCATTGACTCGTTTGGTGTTTGGTGGTGTAATGGAATTGGTGTAGTGGTTTCTTTTGTATGTTCTTTTTCACCACCTACTGGTGATTGTAAGTAGCTGCACTAAAGAGGAAGTGAGGTAACAGTTAGAGAATAGGAGGAGGAAGTGATGTTTAGAAAGTTCCTTTTGCCCATGGCTTCATAGAGGGAGCATCACAGTGTACAAATCCGCTTAATCCTGTGCCTTAAAGTCCACAAACCGGCTTCATCCGTAAGTTATCCACTATTTACAGTTATATTAACATGTTTATGTTAATATTTATTTGGTTTGAGTACAGAATGTTTGAGGATGTTAGTTTATTGTCAACTACATATGGATGTATTCAATCTTTGGTCGTTAAAGCGTTGGTGCTTGTGTAAATGATATTTACAGATTGCAATACATAGTTTTAAGCACCTGTTTGTGTTGTTTATATCAATAATTCTCTACTAATGTACGAGAGATATTTGGTACTTGTTTGTATTTTTGTGTTCTTTTTTGCAGTTTTACAAAATAAGTGATATTTTCCTTAATTAAATCCTGCCAAACACAACAACTTGCCTGTTCCTTGGAGAATATAATGCTGGAGAATATAATGTTAAGCTAGCTGTATAGCTGAAGAGTATGTTGCCTGCAACAACCTTTAGTGAGGACAGCAGAGGTGTATTGGATGATTGAAGTTTGAAGAAACAAACATATTGGCAATTTAACAATTTATTCATTTCACAAACAGGAGCCTCAGTAGCGTGTGGAAGAACCATACACAGCCACAACAGCCTCCTCCTCATGCTGGTCACAAGCCTGGTCACGCACTGCTGTGGGATGGCATCCCATTCTTCAACCAGCATTTGTCGCAAGTCAGCCAACGTAGCTGTGTTGGTCACTCTGGCATGAACAGCATGCCCAAGCTGATCCCACAAGTGTTCAATGGGGTTGAGGTCAGGACTGCTAGCAGGCCATTCCATCCTCTCCACTCCCACATTCTGGAGGTAGTCTCTTATAATGCGGGTGCAGGTTCTTTAAAGATGAATGCCCACAAACCGTTTTAACAATAGGCAAGGGTTTTATTCAATTCACAATAGTTTGTCTTTGATGGCGATACAGGTTAACAATTGTAATTACCTCAAAACAGTGGCATAGGTCTTAACACATTTGCTCCAGCTCTTTATACAGCTCCTTAATACAACAAAAGAATAACACATTTATTCTCACCTGGTTAATCTCTCCTCCTACTGTTCTTGTACCAGCAGCCCCCCTACCATCAACTGTTCGTGCTGGCATCCCCCTACACATCCTTGCTAGATGCCCCACACCCTGGCATCGAAAACAAATGGGTCTACCTGCGGCGTCATACCTGGGCTCCTGTCTCATGGCACGAGGCCTCCCCCCCATCTGTACCTGAAGCTGTGCTACCTCTTTGGTTAGAGCCTCCATTTTCTCATCCTGTCTCCTCATAGCCTCCCTCAGCTCCAGTAATATGGGGTCCGGCCGAGCCACAGCACCCATAGCCGAACACTCTGCTGCCGCCTCACATGTATATGCAGTTCTCCCCCTAACATCATCATCTGCCAACAGGATAGCTTCCCCACATAATTTCTTCGTGCTAAGGTTGGAATCCTGTCGGAGCAGCTTTTTGAGCTCCCCTACGTAACATTACATCCCTCACATTTTCCGCAAACTGATGTTTAATGGACTCCTTCCCACACAATTGATCACCCCCCTTACAGCGGCTCACCTCTGCAGCCAGGGCGAGTAAAGCATGGGAATGACTCTCAACTCCTCCCCCTCCCTCTGTTTTCTGTCAAAGAAACTTCGCGCCCTGTCTTTGACATCCCCCGTTATATGGAACTTGGCCTTCAGTTTGGAGATGGTACTAGGGCTCACTCCAAATAATGCCGCAACTTGGTTTTGCGGAACACCATCTTTAAGTTGCCCTATCGCAAGGGCCCTATCCAGATCAGTCAAACGCAGCATGCCGATTCTTGGAGCAGACACTTACTGACTGTAGCTATACTTACAGTAGTAGGGCCCATGCTCACAGGTGCTGCCAATCAGGTGCCAATCAGCCACCTGATTGGCAGCACCTGGGGGTACCAGAAGCTCAAAACAAGTGTCAGCAAAATAACCTGTTTGGCAATGACAGAGAAGATTTGGCAAATTATTTATGGGCGCAACCCACATACTCAGCGCTGCTGCTCATCCCACAAATGCATGTTCCTTACAAATGGGGCACCATTTGAAAGGGAACTAAACAGGCTTTCCAACTGTATAAGATTCATTGCCAAAAAGCATTGTTACCACAGAGAAATAATCTACCAAACACAAATTTCCTTACTCTTTGTGCTAAATTTATTAATCTCTTTAGATGCAGAGAAAGCCTTTGACAGGGTACAGTGGGATTATCTCTTCTTGACCCTGTCTAAATTTGGAATTGGCTCAAAATTTATCTCCCTTGTTAAATTATTGTACTCTCAGTCTCAGGCCTCCGTGAAAACGAATAACGTTAACTCCAGCTACTTTCCGCTTGGTCGCTCTACAAGGCAGGGGTGCCCCCTGTCACCACTCGCTATCTCGCTACGTACGGCAAAAGAATATGAAGGTATTGAAAGGGGAGGGTCAGAACACAAGGTGGACGATTTACTGTTATTTATCTAAAATCCTGCAAAATCAATGCCTGACATAATGTCAATCTTAAGAAATTTCGGTATAGTATCTGGTACAAGCTCAACCCCTCAAAAAGTACATTGTTCCCAATTAATCCAAAAGCTAGACAGAACTTACACACTTTCAGCTCCCTGCCATTTACAATCTCAAACCAATTTAAATATTTGGGGATAAATATTACTGGAAACCATTCTGATTTATTTAAACACAATTTCCTGAAGCTGTACGACCAAACAATAACGTAACTATGAGAAATGGGCAAATCTTCCAATCTCCCTTCTCTCTCGGATCTCTCGAATTAATATTCTGAGAATGACCATCTTACCAAAGTATTTATTTATCTTTCAGTGCATCCTTATTCTCATTAACAAAGCCTTTTTTGACAAATTAGATCTTGGACCATATCTCAATTTATCGGGAATAAGAAACCCCTAAGAATTAAAAAAGCGTTTCTGCAGAGACCTAAAGCCCTTGGGGGTATGCGGTTGCCTTGCTTTCTGCTCTATTACTGGTCTTGTAACATTCGATCTATGTCTTTCTGGTTCCACACGCAGGTGGCTGAATGGGCAAGGATGGAAAATCTACTTTCTCTTCCTCAGTAATTCTTTTTTCTGCTCTACCAACGCCAAAGGTTAAGATGAAAAACCCAACTATTTCACACTCAATTAAAATTTTGTCCCAAATTCGGATGCACTTTGGCTGGCAGAATTGTTCCGCGCTAATGCCAATAATAAATAATCAGTCCTTCCCTCCGTCACTTTCCGATCTGTCATTTCACAAATGGCATTTACAAGGAATTCGGACAATCGATGACAACATTTTTCCCACATTTCAGCAAATAAAACAGAAATTTAATATCCCCAGCACGGACTTCTTTAGGTATTTACAAATCCGAAATTTCATTAAAAAGACATTTCCATCCTTTCCAAACAAACCTCTGGTTTCTCAAATGGACACACTGTTATTGCCTGAACCACAGACTAAAAGAGCGATCGCTGAGCTCCACGATGGCTTGACACAATTGGACTGCACAATAACATTGGCCCACATAAGAGAGGCCTGGATGGAGGATATGGGAGTGGAAATCACAGAGACTCAATGGGAAAAGGCACAAGAATTTGTCCACTCCTCTTCGGTGTGTGCCAGACATGGACTGATACAATTCACAATTCTACACAGACTACACTTATCAAAGCTACGGCTGTCCAAGATGTTTCCTACAGTCGACCCCCTATGTGACCGATGTGGACAAGCTCCGGCTTCTATAGCACATATGTTCTGGAACTGCCCGAGACTCTGTAATTACTGGGCCAGTATCTTTAAAACTCTGTCTGAAGTTGTTAATATTCAACTTAAACCAGACCCAGTGTTGGCGGTATTTGGGGTAAAAGTGACCACAACGGTTTTGTCAAAGAATCAATACAATGTGATACGTTAAGTGACACTGTTGGCACGAAGGATGATTTTACTAAATTGGAAGCAGAAAAATACTGGGTACTGTTTGTTTTGTTAAAAAAATAAAAAAAATAAAAATGTGATTTGATATGTCGATATCCTGATTGTTTCAATAAAAAAAATGTTTAAAAAAGACAAATATTGAAATGACAGGTGCCCCCTGAGCTCAGTGACTCCTGGGAGCTATCAGACCTCCTTAAGTAGTGTCCTAACAAAGGTTATTATAAGGAATTTTCAATTAGTTTTTATTTTATATGATTTTTGAGTGTGTTTAGTTTTAGTTTAGCTTTTATATAGTTTTAGAGTAGTTTTAGTTTGTTTTGTCAATGCCAGGTATAATGTCTCAGAAGTATGTAGCTACACATACTGTACATAAAAACTGCATTGGTTGGCTACTTTAGTGTCCGATGTGAAGCAGTTTGTAAATGGACTGTATTTATATAGGGCTTTTCTAGTACTAACGACTACTCGAAGCGCTTTAACATAGTACGGGAGCTATGGGTTCATTGTCTTGCCCAAGGACACTTCAACATGGGACTGTGGGGTCAGGGATTGAACCACCAACCTTCCGATTGGTATGCGGCCGCTCTACACCTGAGCCACAGCTGCCCCATAGTTTCAGTTGCACAGCGACTCATACCAAGTCAGTTCAGTTTCTGTAAAAACCTAAAACTGAAATAAGTTACGTTCATTTCTATAGTTTTTTTTATTAGTTTTTTGACCTGGCAATATAGTTTCAGTTTAGTTTTAGATTTTCTTGAAGGTTTTAGTTTTTATTAAGTTTCATTGTACTAAAAACATTTTTCACTGCTTCTTTTCCCTTTAGTTTTAGTTTACGATAATAACCCTGGTCCTTACCTGTAGACGTCGTTCTCGATGCCCAGCAGGTCGTAGGCCATTGCCTGCAGTGTGAGCTCATGCAGGAGAGGTGACACGGGATCAAAGCCACGATCCAGAATGAGCAGCTGAGTACGAGACTTGTCTGGACCCTGGAGGCATCAGAACAGAAACAAAACACTGCATACACTGTATAGGACGGACAGACGTTTTTTTACTCTTTGTTTGCAGGTCAACGTTCAATATTGCTAAATTACACAGGGTTTCCAGTCAGATGAAGCCTGATAATTTAGCTAAACACAGACTTTGGGTATTCATACTACTTCCTGTCCTTTAACCCTTGTGTTGTCTTCCACTAACCATACACTTGTCGTCCTCCCGGGTTAAAACGGGTGAAAAATCAACACTTTTTCTGATGCTTTTGTCTCTTTTTTTTTGACACTTTTTGCGCTTTTTTCAATGTTTTTTGCGCTTTTTTTTACATTTAGCGCTTCTTTTCACTACCATGTATAAACACCACTAACACCAACTTATTACCACCAGTTCAACACATGGTCAATAAACCTCATTTATAGGAAATTATACCTAATACTTGAGTTAAAAAACAGAAATTTTGAAAAAGGGGCAAATTTGACCCTAAAGACAACACAAGGGTTAAAAAATGTTGAATAAAAACATAAAATCTCCAAAACTTCAGTTATTATGAACAATAACAACTGCCTAAGTTTTAACTTGATGACTATTTATTTGATCAATTTGAAAGGGTCTCTAAACCAATATTCCTTCAGCTGAAGTCAAAACATAAAAATCCACAAAACTGAATTGCATCATATGATTTTACTGTTTCATTACCTGTCATTCAGAGTTGAGTATTAATGTTTGAAATATCTCCATTTGGAATGGAATAATGTTACCTGCTAGATTATGCTAGGGTGATGTTTGCCATATATGACATTATGAGTGCCTGTAAATGTACATGTGTAAATGGTTCTCCCCATTAGAAACTTAGTCAATTAGCTCTACTTCCCTACCTCTCCCATGGTAGGGTCATCAGCCTTGTAGCCGTCTAGCTTCTCCTGAAGCATCTGAGCCAGAACTGCACAGTCTTTGTACTCCCTGAACCAACACACACAGACGCACGCACGCACGCACGCACACACACACACACACACACACACACACACACACACACACAGTATCACAATAAATACTGCTTTTCAACCTGAACATGTAGATGATAGCCATAGCATCAGCATGCCCCTTTTAGTTTGAGTAAACTCCACTTAAATTTAACAAGCTCATACAGACATGCCCTTAAGTAATTGTTAAGTAGAAATGTCCAGTGGTATACATCTTGTTTTACCCTGTTCCTGTTTGCGTTCAGTGTTCACATAGCTTTCGTTTTGTAAACGCCCTGCCCCGCGTCTTTTGCGGCAGCCTAAAGAAAAAGGGCTGCCACCACCGTCTTTTGTCAGAGCCCTCACACAGTTTCTCACAGCTTGTTGTTAGCTAGTTGTTAGCTCGTTATAGCTCATTGTTAGCTTTTTGTTAGCTGTGTAGTCAAGCGTTAACATAGCTTTAAGTTAGCTACCTAGCTAACGTTAATCAGGCACGTGATTAGCAAAGGACAAAACAGGAGGGGCAGAGTGCAGTGCACGGCGTGGAACAGCGATTTGGTTATATTTTTTATGGAACTTTTAAAATATGCCTATATAGCAATGTACATATGTGTATCAGAGGAGGCTCGTCCATAGAGGCAGAGGAGGTTGCTCTTTGTAGTATGGGGTATGACTTCATCACCTTATTATTAAAAATGAACTAGAAAATCATCACAGAGGTTTTTGGGGACCTACTGTACAAGAATGTTTGGAGTTTGCTGATTTATCTGCAGAGACCCTGCCCTCTGCCTGTATTTTCTCTTTTTCTTATTATTTTGCTGTGTGCAGGACATTTGTGGGCGTCAACAAAGAGCTTTGGGCCCCAGGCCCTAGCCAATAACAGCATGCAGGTTGTGCAGCCCCTTCTCTTTTGCGTCTCATATCGATGCACAAGTCCTACTGACACAGACGCAGAGAAACAGACTGAAGCATGACGCTCTGCATTCACTCATTGCGGCACCTTCCCAGGTGTGGGTTTGTTTATTTTAGCTATATTAGTATTCAAATCAGCAACAAAAGCCCCCAAATCCCTAAAAATTACTTAGAAAAGGGTTGCTTGTTGGCCTTACCCTCTGTATCGGACTCCAGGATACTCTTTGAGTGTGGCACAGAGGGTAGCAATCTGCTCAGCACAACGCTCCAGCATGTTGTTCTTCACGTCAGCCTTGAAGGGACTGTAGAAGTCCTGAAAGGCATCCATCTTGTCCAGGGAAAAGACCTAGACACAGAGGACATGACAGCAGAAAGCTAAGGCTTCTGGCATTCACGTCACTACGTTGTATGCTCGTGATGACATCACCATTCTATTGAAGATTTGAAAAAATCAAAACGCCTTTACACTCTGCTCATAAAAATGAGCATATCTCAAAAACTGTACATAGTTCAAATAACTTAAGGAGTGTTAAGAAATATATTTCTATATGTTTCTACATTTAGAAATCTTTTGGATCCATATGTTTTTGTGTTTATTTAGTAAATTCTGAAAAACATCAGGATCACCAATTTTTTTATTTTTTTATTTATGACAATTTCAATACATTTATCAATTATTATGGATAATTGACTTACATAACCTTTTAGCTAAAGTTGTAATGAGTTTAGGGATATGAAGCATTTGAAGATAATCCAGTAAATTACATCACAATAAGCAAAAATACTAATGTAGGAACTGGCAGACCATTTCTATTGCAGAGCTGGTTAAAGATAAAACAATACATAAAAATATCGGCCACCAGAAGCTTCTGTCTAAATGTATTAGCACTGGCACTCAAATGTTAACACTAATTAAATCCTTTTCCACACACAGTCACCTAAAACATGCACCCATCTGTTACTGACTCCATCACATGATAACAGTCCCCGTGCTTTCTCTTGTCACACATCTTATCTGTGCTCCCATTGGCTGCAGAGTGTGAGCATTAATTCTGTCAGCCAATGAGGTAAAGGGATGAGAGAGGGCAGGGGGCAGGGCTGCTATGATGTGTCCATCCCTTTCGGGATTACAACTACAGGAAAACAGCAGAGGATTGAAGGCGAAAGCTGATCCAACACAAAACACGGTTGGTCTGATCCTCCTTGGCGAAGAACTGTGTCAGTATTTTTTTTCTTTAAATTGAAAGGAAGGATGTCGTTCCATTATCCACAAATGATAACAGTATGTTTAAGATAACGAAAACATATTTTTAAAGTTGCTATAATCAATATATAACAACGTATAAAATGTCTTTGTAATGTGAAAGGCGTTGTTCATAGTAATGAATCTGCAGAGAATTATCACACAAGTTAGCTCAGTTCTATGGAGCTTTTTGGTGTCTTTCAACTCATTGTTTTGATTTTGTGGACCACAACTTCACTGTTTTGGTTCAGTGTCACTGCTCTTATCAGCCTCATTTAGGTGAAACCCTCAAAAAAAGGAAAAAGAAACACATCAAAGAACAGCCATCACACATTAAAATAAAGCGCTAACAGTCAACGTTGCTGATCGGGGAATAGGCTATGCCTGTACTAGCTCCTATTTGTATCCAAATGAACATACCTAGAATACAGTCTGAATAACTAAATTGTTTTGTATGAACAATCCAACAGAAATGTCTCTAAGTATTTGCAGGATTAACTTTTTAACTAGTGGCTATATGTTGGATGTTCAGTAAAACATAAAACACACACAAAGCGATAACAGACATGACACATGCAGCAATTAGACACATGTTAGATGTGGACTTTAAAGGTGAGTTTACTCCAGGTTTGTTGTTGAAATACACTGACCCACACAATAGCTATATGCACAATTATTTAATCTGTTAGAAAAAATAATCATTTTGGTTAATATGAGATACTAAGTTTGCATTGCAACACAAATTATGATGAGTATGTTGTGATGCAATGCTAAACCTCAATGCTTAAGATGGCCTTGATATTTTTATTTAAAAAAACATAAAACATTAGTTTTACTGTATCCATCCTCCTCCAAAATGTTCATTCAGTTCCTAAATGATGTTGTACAGTATACACACAAGATTTAAATAATGCAATAAGAATACCCTACAAACAAACTCCACTCAAAGCAACAAGAGAGAGGCAGGTTTCTCTGCAGGCCTTATGCACTATTGAGCGAAAACCTTCCAAACCTCATCCATCATACCTGAGGTAGATGATTAAGAGCAGCAGCTGTGGTCTAATCCCAGTCCAGACAATGTTTTACCTGAGATTCATAGGGCAGAAAGGCGATGTGGATCTCAGTCAAGGCCTTCATGGCTTTGGAGGCGCGGGATTTGGTCAACAGTCCAAACAACATGTCTGGAATTGCTGGCGAGAATCACAGAAAAACATGGTGACTTACTGAGATAGTTAGTAGTTAGATAAAAAGAAATGGAAATGTTATGGCAATATTGAATGTTGTAACATTGAAATTATTCAATTCAACTAATATGTGTAGAGAATATAAGGTTTTCATCATGGTTTTTATACATAAAAATAATAATAATAATTAAGTGCAATATGAGGGGGAGGATGTGTTGTGGGTTCTCTTCTGTTCTTCTGTGAATGTGTGTTTATTGTGTGTGTTTATGCGCGATGTGTCGCCATTTGTTTCTCTCGAATGCCCAAGACGAATTTCTCCTATAGGAGACAATAAAGGCTTATCTTATCTTATAAAGGTCAGTTTAATAGTCCAGGATGTACTACACAACTTGTGAAAATAGTAGTATAATGTCTTCTGCGGCACTGGAGGAACTATGTTTGAGAAAACAATAACCCTGATGATGTCATCAGTTATTTCAGTTTGGGCTGGGAGACAGAGAAAGTGGGACATAGTTTAAAAGAACATGAGTTACATTACATGTCATTTAGCTGACGCTTTTATCCAAAGCAACTTACAATTGCTATATATATCAGAGGTCGCATGCCTCTGGAGCAACTAGGGGTTAAGTGTCTTGCTCAGGGACACATTGGTTGATGTATCATCATGGGAATAGAACCCAGATCTCCCACACCAAAGGCATGTGTCATATCCACCAGGCCATCACCACCCACAAACTCTGAATATGTGCGCCCGCTCTACCGACTGAGCTAACATGACCACGTTGACCATGAGTTGAGTTGCTTTATAGGAAAAGTAGGATCCAGCACCATCTAAAGGTGTTTGGAGGTGTGTGGCTTAAGGTACTCTTGAGACATGAAATATGTGAGTTTGAAGGTTTATCAGACACCAAAACACTGCATAGTGCTTTGTAATACCATGAGGAAGAATTTTACAACAATGGAAAGTTATCACGGTGAAAATCACTTTTTCTTTCATCGCGGGGATTGGCAGGTAAATAGTATAAATTTGCTGTTCATGTTATAAAAACATCTGCTAGGCGCAGCGATTACACGTATTTCATTGACCAACCGCCTTGCTGGAGGATGTTGCATTGCATTGCTGCAAAAGTTAAGCCAGGTTCAACATTTGTTTGCTGGATAACCCTATGTTTTTTTGCCAAAGCCTTCTGCATCTGCACCCCAAATGGGTGGTCTCAGTCTACTATGTCTTGGTTTAGAAACAAATATCTTTTGCTACGTTTATGCCTCAAATCCACACTAATCCGGTAAAACCGGGGCCCTAGTCTCGCATTGCCAGACCTTCCTCCACAGCGCTGCGGAGAAGGTTCAAAGGTTGTTTTAGTCGTGCAACAGAAAACTCAGATTGGACAGATGACTAGCTGTCTGGATTTACCCTGCAGAGATCTGAGGAGCAGTTAACCACAATCCTTTTACTGTAAAACGACCGGAGTTTAAACTTCCAACACAAAGAAAGCGTAAGGTAACATACATCTGGCCGTAAAGAGTGACATCCGGCAGAATTTCCGACGGCAACGGACCAATCCTGGAAGTACAACGTCGTGGATATAGACTACTGAGCCCCTAAAACGCAGACATTTGGAAACACTGCTGCCCCGTTTAAGTTTGAAAACTCAGGCAAGAAATAGACCTTTGGAAACGGCGACATGTCAGTCAGTCTTATCAGTTAGGTAGGCTTACATACCTTTCAGTAACAGTTCCACCTCATCGTCGGTTCAAGCAAACAAATCCCTGGTCTTACTTTCCACCATTGTTGTTCTTTCTCCAAAGTATTTTCTGTATTTTCCACTTATACATTCATGATTTTCAACTGCAGAGTAATGTCAGATGTGGTAACATAGACAGAGATTGGTTATGCTACTGGAGTTTAAACTCGTGTGGACGAAGATTGTTTTTGTCTCAAAATGCCATTTATAAAGGAAAATGTAGTAGTGTAGATGTAGCCTTGTTTAAATTAACTGAAAGTGGTCTAATCCCCAAGTGGATACGAGCAGAGTCATTAATGACTCCGATTAAGTGATGCATTGTAATCATGGCAGACAGAGAGTGTGAACTGTAAGGTGCAGGAAAAATTAAACATATTGCTGCTCTTTTCGAACAAGGCTGCTTGTTGGCGAATTGGTAGAGCTTCATGCGGCTGTCAGTGTTTGAGTCTAGTCAGGTTCATCACATTTTGGATAGGGTCGATTCCTTTGTTTATTCAAATCAGGTCTGACTGTCCTTGGGTGCCTTTCAGATTATGTTGTTTTTTTTTTTTTTTATCAATATCAATATCAATTTAAGCATGTTGGATTCAGGTAAGTTTTACATATATCCATTTCAATCTATTGACACACTCCAGCTGTGCCCACTATTCGACGAAGAAAAGCAGACAACTGTGGCTGTTTTAGGATAATTATGTTGAAGTTCTGTCAGAGAAAGCGCCTGAACAATGTGTGTACTTTATTGGCAAAACATATAATTATGATTAAGCAGTCTACCTACGTGGATCAAAATGTTACCTTAGCTTTTTTTCCACTGCTATGAGCTATATTATTTATTTATGCCTGAGAACAAACTCAGAGGATGAGGAGGAGCTTCTTCCCTCAGGCTGTCCGTATGCTCAATGATAACTGTGGCTAGCCACCCCCCCCCCCACCTCATTTTCTATTCTCTTACTCTAATGTGTGGTTTATTATTTATTTTAATGGATTTTATTAGGGCCCGAGTGCCAACAGCGGCGAAGGCCCTATTGAAACTGAAGGAATTATTATTATTACGGCAAATGAATCGCCTTTTCGAGGGGCTTAATATACTCAAAAACTCACCAAACTTTAAGGGTTTCGGGAATAGGCACACAAAAATGGCTCACTAGCGCCCCCTACAACATTTTTAAAATTGAGCCCCTGAAGTACGTTTAACGTAGACTAACCAAACGTGGTACACATATGTAGCATATGTGGCATGTCAAGACATACAAAAAAGTTCATTGGAGGCATACTCTTAACGCAACAGAAAGTCCGCCATTTTGAATTGAAAGTTCAAAATTTGTGCAATTTTGGCCATTTCCACATGTCGTGCTTTAACTTTAAAAGTTGGCAAACAGACTTTTCTAGGGGACTGTTCGTTTTTTATTAAACATTATTATTTATTAATTTAAATGTATTATTTCGGGATCTTTAGTCCAAATTAACTCCCTTCGCAATAAATTTGTCTATGACCCTCCAAAATGATTGGGAAAAAAAGCATGACCTTCCCCAACAATTTATTGATGCCTTCTGTACTGGTTTGCGCTTGGCAAAGATGTACAGATAACCATTGTTTTTTTACAACCATGACATATATGAGTTAACCTCTGCTTTCTCATCTTATATACCACACTCCACTATTATGGTGGCCATTTCAGTAGATTTACTCACTAACATTGTTGTGGAAACACAATAAGCATGGAAACTAAATGCACACGGGGGGATCACGTGACCAGCACCCGCTATGGTCGCAAGAGGCTAGAGCTCCTGCACTCACCTCCGCATTTCATTATTACTTTTTCTTCAATGCCAAATGGTGTTATCATGGTGACTCAGTGAAACGCCTGCAGGCACGAAAAGGCAGGTCTCATTGTCGCCTAAACTATCTACTTGTTCAGAGAAATCTGCTAGCATGGCAGCGGCTAATGGAGCGGTAGCTAACGTAGCAACTGATGTTAACGCAATCCCTAACATGGAGGACTTAATTGCTCAGGTCTTGGAAAAGCAACTAAGTATGCTTGAATCAGTGATCTACAACACAGTGAAGGGAGTGTTAGCGGAAATTAATGCCTCGCAGCAACGTTCGGGAGCTTGAAGGGACACAACACGAGCTACACACTGAACGCAACTCGGACTCGTTAGTCCGCCCGGCCGCCCTGGAAGCGATCCACGGAGGGAGAGAGGTGCCGGGGCTGAGGATGGCGGACTCAGCACCTGTGGACTAACGGTATCTGGGCTACTGAACCGAGTTTGACTGGAGGACGCTGTGTGTAGGTTTTGGAGCCAAGCTTTGAAAGAACATTTAACCAGACTGTAAGAAATGATGAACGCTGGCTACTCAGTCTACAGTCTATGTTTTGTGGACATTTAACTGGGCTGAAAAGAACATGATAAATCCTGAGGACACGGTATGTAAGTTTCGGAGCCAAGCTTTAAAGGGTTAAAGGGACCCGATTGTTTTGTTACTTCATGACAACTCTAAATTACACCTGCCTGGGAGACAGAAGAAAGTTTGGCTAGCAGGCTCAACCGCAACCAAGACGATAGCTCAACACTGCCCCCCCCCCGCCCCACACACTCGCTTTGTATAAAACAGTGGTTGGCATATTTTCTAGACATAGTTATGCTTGAGCTCTCTACAGCAAGGATTAACAAAGCCAAATCATCAATTATAGACCTATGGAAAAGTGCAGCAGCACAAGTATCAGTCCTTATGACCTCAGCATCACAAGAATTAGTGACTAGGCAAGGTGTGATTTTTGTTTTTTTGTTTGTTTGTTTTGTTTTCCTCGAGACCACAGAGGGTGGGGGTGGAAGAGGGTTTTTGTTCTTGTTCAATTTTATTTGTCTGTTCTGTATGTTCAAAAATATAAAAACAATAAAAAGTTGATCTAAAAAACACTTACTGCATTACTGCATTACTTCAAATCCTAAGTTACTCTTCTAGTAAACTAGTATTCACATGAAATAAAACAAAACATTGAGACCATTCAACAAAGCACACTGGGTAATAACCCATATTGACAGCTGGCCCGCCCAATCAGAAATTCAAAGTTAAAGCAACACTAGAGAACTTTTCCCGCTTCGGTCCCCCTACAGGTTGTCTCATTGGAACTACAGCTCACGCTACGGTACCCCTACAGGTTGTCTCATTGGAACTACAACTGGAAACTTTATACATTGTTCGTCTGCTATTTCATTACTAAATTCACTTCTGAGACTTTTAATGCGAGAAATCAACTATTTAGAGCCCCAAAATGGGCCGTTTTACAAAAATGTATTGAAAATTTAAATACTTATTTTTGTAATAATCAAGTATAAAAAACTGAGGAGGACACGCTGTTAGATGCTGTCCTCCTTTCCTACTCTTTCTTCAATGCCTAATGAATCTATCTCTTTCTCTCTTGAGCAGCACTGGTTGAAGCCTAAAAATATTGTAAACAAATTAATAACATAACTAATTATACTGGTCGGACTGTTCAGCTCTGTTTCAGACTGATGCCTCCGGTTCAGGCTGGTCCTCATCCTCAATACGTGCCTTTTTCAGTCGCGGAAAATACTTTTCAATACTCATCTGGATTGAAGCAGCAAACATTCAGTGTAAGAGTAAAAAAATGACATAACATTATTTATAATAAGTTTATTTGATTCACAGCTGCTACATATATTGTTTTGACCTCAACAACCCAACTGCATTTTACCGCAAACTTGCGACTAGATAACTTTCTAAAGAAGGCGCAATCGCTTGTTTGCTAAGGGTCAGGACTCTGACAACATTGACAACATTGTATTCAGAATATAAAATATTTTTTAGGACTTTTTAATGTGTGATTGTGTAAAGGTGTTCACGAGATACCAACCTTTCGTGAACTTGTGAATTTCGCCAGCCGTCTTTTTCTCATTTTGATGGAGACAGACGCTGTGTGCACGGAGGGGAGGGGCTGTGTGTGTATCTGTGTGTGTGTGTGTGTGTGAGAGAGACGCGTGAGCGACAGAGAGACGGAGGAGAGCATGGAAAGGAAATGCAGCTGAACGAATACGCTGCTTGTTTTAAATAGCATTCAAAAAAAAATTTAAAATAACGATGTGGCGGCCAGTGTTGATTGTATGGCGCACCGCCACAAATTAGTCTATGTGTGGGAAACACTGGGTTGCATTCTCAAAGTAAGCAACTCCAAACTCGTGTTGCTGTCATGTTGCGATTTTTGTTGGGTCAGACCCATCTGCTAGCAATGGGGGGCCGAGACTGAGATCTACATGGAAAAGTATGCACCAAACAAGCCACTTTGAAATTTTGCTGTTTTCATGAATACAAAAGTTGGGTGACCCTCCCCCCTAGACTAAAAAACGTTGGGTGGCCCACCCCTCAACAATGAATAAAAAGACATGACCCTCCCCTATTTTCCTCTGGTGGTCCATTCCATAAATACCGAACGGTCCCTACGGGTATTTTTTCTGCTGAATCCATTTTTGCTGTTTGCCAAGCTGTATCTCTTATGTGAAACTCAGTAGAGCGCAAACTCCAAGATGACCTCTAAAATGTCAGGAAATTCCATATTTTAAAACTTCTTCCACATCATGTGAGACATCAATTAACGAGTATAGAAAGTTTATTTAGGTGGGAATTAAGATACTTGTATGTGACAATGATAATTGCATTATTTCTCATTGTAGTCATGAAAATATCTGTTTTTATCCTTATATTTCAAATGGACAAACAGAATATCTAAAATGCGTCATTTGTTTGGAGTCAAGTGCATACTATTGTCTTTGGATCAAAGTGTGTGAATTGAGTTTGGAGTTATCCAAGAGGTTTTTTATTCTACTTTCTATTTATATTACTTTCTGCAGTTATTTCCACACATCGTATTTTTCATCAGAATTGATTTCTATATCCAAAGAGCGACATGAACCGACACAAAATATTTACAGTTGTGGAATTGTACCCATGAAGTTGGTCAGATTATAAGATTGCCATTACGGAAGCTGTGTGTAGTTTGAAGCCTGACCAGTCAATGTCATTGGATACTTGCATTATACAGTCCCTTCAGGATTTTGCGATGTCGTGATCGCGCCAATTCACGCGAATTCAACCAATCACCGCGAATTTGGTGCGACTCGCAATTTTGACCAATCACCGCAACCTTTCCACACATTTGACCAATAACCTGAAGTTTCCCGCGACTTCAACCAATCACAGCAGTCCCACATGCACTCTGAGAGCCAATGACCAAGCAGGAGTGAGAACGGGTTGATCATTTCCTTGTTTTTGATATGAAGACGAGACATGTGTGTGACTCATTTACCAACAAAACGTACAGCGAAAGGCCGTGCAAAACATTTCAGACCGTCCTGCCAACCTGTATACATTTTAACATCAATGTAGACTGTAACGATTTAAAAGTCGCTGAAGTTGCTGCCGTTTCAATCCTGGCTGTCGGTTCTCTGCAGTGGGTGGGGCTACTGCTCCGTTCCCCCCGCGACTGACGCTTGCACACACACAAACACACACACAGACACACACACAAACAACACACGGTGGATGCAGGAGAAAAAGGAGATGAGACGACACGATGACCTAAATTGAGGACGGCTGCGCTCGTTATTGTAAGTTAATGATAAGTTAAAGTCAGTACTTTATCAAACCGTATGAATGTGTGTCCCAGGCCAGGATAGGAAACTAACAATGTAAAGATCAACAAGTCAGACATACATGACAGACATGTTCAAATTTGATTCATTCAATAAATTATTATTTTTTTGTCTTAAATCCACCAGCCATTTTCATATTATACCAACATTTACAGCATCCTGAGCCTTTTTGGTAATGTTACTAGGAAAACTCAGCCCAGGATAGTTTTATTCTCCCCAAAACATGTTTCCTTATATACTATACAAAAAATATGACCAGATCCTTTCAGTCCATCTTGCTAGCGTTAGTGACCACATTGCAGCAGAAGGAAGGTATCACACTCCGTGCTATATGAAATTCCTCCGGAAAACCACAAAGACTAAAGAAAATTCCTCATCATCAGATTTAGCCATGGAATGGCTTTTGGATGAATGAACAAGAGCAACATTTTGCAGCAAAAGACGCAAACGTCTTTGAACTTTCTGAGGTTTGGAATAGATACTGTGCTTTGGCAGAAATTGGCAAGGTAACCATCCGCCCATCTTACCTAAGCAGAAGGTTGACCTTCAGAGAGAAACGGCTAAGGAATACATATGACTTCATCAACCTAGAGCGGGAAATACTGCTTGTTCCAGTTGAATTTGGACATGTCCCTTTGACAACCCTGTTATAAGAACCTAAAGAACCTTCACTGATACCAAAATACACGGCCCCTGAATGGTTCATGGAATTGATCCACATTGCATTAAAACTGAGAAGTGACATACTTGTACAACCAGCATACAAAGGTTTTGTAGTAAGCAAAGAGGAAATTATATCATGTGTTCCTGAGAGCCTCTTCATGTTCCTTCGCTTAATGTTTGGTGGACAGAGTCTCTTAGAAGTGGATCATGATGATGAAGCTGCTCAAATAAAAAAGACAACACTCAAAGAAAGGCTCTTAGTGTTGCTCAAGACCTATTGTACAACGTCAGTTGTGGTAAACTCTGGACTCCCAAGCATCTTGGTCTAGCAAGCACATTGCACCAAGCTACCAGATCAAAAGAACTGGTTGAGCTGTTTCACAAGGCTGGTCACGTCATAAGCTACAACAACTTAAAACAGGTTGATACAGCTTTGGCAGAGATTCCAACGGTGTGGGCGTGGCGTGGCAGCCATTTTGAGAATTTATCGATGAACAAAGAACTTGTTGTAACTTCAGTGTACATTGTCATATCTGCCCGAAATTTCTCACGATTGACAAGAGTCCAGGCCTGAGGACATCTATAGGCCAATATTGACTTTTGGTCATAGCGGGGGGCTGGCAACAGGAAATCTGCCTTATATGACAAACATCATCCGATTTACATGAAACTTATAATGTGTGGTCTACATGTAATACTGAGCCCCCTGTACTTTAACTACGCCCACTTACTCAGGCCACGCCCCCTTTCATAACATTTGAACCGTTTAAGGTAGAGTCTTGTGTGAGTTGTCATTGAACTCAGCAGAGAGTTTATTTTTGATTGGTGATGGTTTGACCCACCCCCTATGCTGTAGCCACACCGCTTTTATAACTTGTGTCCCGTTTGATGTACACTCTTGTGTGAGGTATCATTTAACTCAGCAGAGAGTTCCTTCTTCATTGGTGATGGTTTGGCCCGCCCCCCCCAATGCGTAAGCCACGCCCCCTTTCATAACTGGTGAAAAGTTACGTATTTTAAGGGTTTCAGGAATAGGCGCACAAAAATGGCTCGCTAGCGCCCCCTACAACCTTAAGAAAATTGAGCCCCTGCAGTACGTTTAACGTAGACTCACGAAACTTGGTACACATATGTAGCATGTCAGGACGTACAAAAAACGTCATTGGAGCTATACCCTGAACCCAACAGGAAGTCTGCCATTTCGAATTAAAAGTTCCAAATTAGTGCGATTTTGGCCATTTCCACGTGTCGTACTTTAATGAACTCCTCCTAGAGATTTCATCCGATCAACTTCAAATTTGGTCTGTGCCATCTTAAGACGTTAACGATGAAAAGTTATTAAAAGAACAACATTTCGTCATAGGGCATGGCCGTGGCGGGGCGGCCGTTTTGTGCGTTTCGTCATCGAAACAGGAAGTGGGTATAACTCAAGTGTACATTGTCCAATTGGCTCGAAACTTTTCAGGATTCACAAGAGTCCAACCCTGACGACATCTAAAGGCCGATATTTACTTAAAGTCATAGCACCCCGTAGTGGCAACAGGAAGTATGTCTAAAAGTCAAGGTGCTATACTTTAACGAACTCCTCCTAGAGATTTCATCCAATGGACTTCAAATTTGGTCTGTACCATCTCAACACCTTAACGATGAAAAGTTATTAAAAGAAAAACTTTTCGTCAAACGGTGTGGCTGTGGCATGGCGGCCATTTTGAGTGTTTAGCGATGAATGAGAAAGTGGCTGTAACTACAGTGTACATTGTCATATCTGCTTGAAATTTCCCACAATCAACAAGAGTCCAGCCCTGAGGACATATACAGGCCAATATTGACTTTTGCTCATAGCGCCCCCTGCTGGCAACAGGAAATCAGCCTTATACGACAAACATCATCCGATTTACATGAAACTTAGAATGTGTGGTCTACTTGTAATACTGAGCCGGCCCCTATACTGCAACCACGCCCATGCACTCATGCCACGCCCCCTTTGTGGCTTTTGAACCGTTTAAGGTAGAGTCTTGTGTGAGGTATCATTGAACTCAGCAGAGTTCCTTTTTGATTGGTGCTAGTTTGACCCGCCCCCTATGCTGTAGCCACGCCCCTTTTAATAACTAATGACCCGTTTCTTTTACACTATTGTGTGAGATATCTTTGAACTCAACAGACAGTTCCGTTTTCATTAGTCATGGTTTGGCCCGCCCCCTATGCTTAAGCCACGCCCCCTTTCACAGCTAATGAACTGTATGATGTAGAGTCTTGTGTGAGGTATCATTGAACTCAGCAGGGAGTTTCCTTTTCATTGGTTTGCAGTGTCTGAGTGCCACGCAAATGCACGGTCACAAGGAGCGGCGTCCAACAGTAACACCGACGCGCACAGAGGAGCAAGGGCCCGTCCAACGCTGCTTGCAGCTTTAATTTTTATTGTTTTTATTAAACCGGAACAGGTACACAATGAATTTCACTGCACATTGTACTGTTTATGAGTGTGTATGTGAGAAATTATTTTTAATTTTAATTTAAGCACTCACTGCAGCAGCAGCCCCTTTGGAAACATGTATTAAGTTTGGTTTAAGCACAAGCCTCTCCTAACATGAAACTGGAATTTGTGTATTTCAATGGAGAAAACATAAATGTTCAAATAGTCTAGACCAGGGGTCTTCAACAGTTTGTGAGGCAAGGACCCCTTAACTGAAAGAGAGACAGAGGAGGGACCCCCTACTACATATATTGTATAAAATTGAGTTGGGACTACAATGATGTGTGGGCGGCCTAAAGCCTCCATGCATACCTTTTTAGTATACTAAGCTATTAAATAATTGTTGGCATGATTTTGTAAATCATGTTTTAATGTTAAACATAAATGTGGCAGAGTGAATCCTTAGGATGAACTATAATTGTGGATGGCTATCTTAGTCAACTATTAACAATTATTAACAATAATTTGGTTTCCCCCCTGCAGTTACTCTGAGGACCCTCTAGGGGGCCCGGACCCCCTGTTGAAGATCTCTGGTCTAGACTAACTGTGAGTTAGCAAATGTCCCATCTATATGTTGTTTGTGTGGAATGGATTTACTCACTGTCGGTAAAGAAGACGTGAGCTCCTCGGTACCTCGGAGACTTCGGGTCTCTGAAGTCATCAATCAGACCCTCAACAGACTGAGACAGCAGGGAACAATGTTTTAGCTTATGGACTGATAAAGGGAATGATACTTTGGACAATTCTTTATTTTGTTTGAAAGCTAGTGAAAAGAAATATTAAAACCCCTCTATGTTTCTTATTTTATCATAACATGACTTTAAAAAGAACAATAATTGCAATCTTTATAAACCAAATTTACCATAAACCCAACTGGAACTGCTTTTTGAAGTATTTATATGACAAAAAATAAGCTTTTCTTAGTCGCTGGAAAAAAAGCAGTGTAAGATAAAATGTCAATAGTCATGTTTCCATCTAATTGTCAAGCAAATTTTAAGAGAACTTAAAAAATGTCGCAAAAAAGAAGAAAAAAAAAGAAAATCCGAATTAGAAGCGTTTCCATCAAATGGTTTAGAACGAATAAACTAGACTACACAAAGCGTAGTTTCGTCACAAGTTGACGTTACGCTTGATTGTAGATTGTAAACCGGCTTGCTAAATCAAAGAGTTTAGAAGTTTAGTTCTTTGGCTAAATGGAGAGAGGTAGCATTGTACAAGTTGGCCACCTGTGCAGAATACAGGGTTGTGGGGCGCCCAGATAGCTCAGTTGGTAGAGCGGGTGCCCATATGTAGAGGTTTACTCCTTGATGCAGTGGGCCTGGTTTTAACTCCAACCTGTGGCCCTTTGCTGCATGTCATTCCCCCTCTCTCTCTCCCTTTTCATGTCTTCAGCTGTCAAAAATAAAGGCTGAAAATGCCCCCAAAAAAAATGGGTTGTGGCAGAGACATTTGGTGTCAACCATTCACCGCTGTGTATACGTGGTGTGCAGGGCCATATGATTCAAGCTGTTGAACCAATTCGTCAATTTACCGTACGTGGCTGAGGCACAGGCTATAGCGTACCAAAACTCCACTACGCACCTTGTGCCACAAGTGTATGGCGCACTGGATGGGACCCATATCCCGATCCTTCTCCCATCCGATGGATACCGGGACTACAGTCATGTGAGTTACATGTTCGCTATGTTACAACTTATTCAGCAAAGCTGTTTCCATCTTCCATTTTGCACATTAACTCTTTTTCAAAAAAGGCAAAAACCACCTCAGGCAAGCGTAATTTTATTTTAGAATTTGAGGAAGTTTTTTTTTTTTTTTTTTTTTTTTTTTGAATTTTGCCAATTCCATCAACATTTTCTAATGCCATACTTAAAAATGCACATAAAAATACATTGATGGAAATATGACTAATGAGACACTGTATGCTGTGCCATAGAATCATACACATCATCTATAGGAGCTGTATCTTTGTTGTATCTATTACCTCATCTGAGGGTGTGATCAGGTAGATGGCCTCCATGCTGGGCAGAGGCTCACGCGGCTTGCCTACGTCTTCTACAACTGGAGAGAACAGGAAAATAGTAATCAATACTCATCCATCCGCTTGATTAGATTAGAACTATTCTCTACCCTGCACATTCCTGCACAAAGAAACAGAACTGTCCTTGAATTTTAAATTTTAAAACATTTAAACATTTAAAATGTATGTCAAATGTAACATCAAGTTTTGAAATAGTATTCATTTCTTAGATACTTCTGTATTTCAATGCCATGTGTTGTGTTTTCTTATGTTTTCTTATCTTATGTTTTGTGTTGTGATCTATTTGCATGGGTTTTCTTAAGTTGCAGAGCATTGACCTCTCAGGGCCACCGTATTTCTGGACCAACTGTGACACTTTCCTCTTTTATTATATTATTGACTTACATTCTATTATATCTGTTTTGACTAGATTGTATGCATTTATTTCTTGTTAAGTAAATGCTTGTTTTATAGACATGTCTAATAACTTTTTGCCTGAACCTAAGCGCTCTCCATATCTTAATAAATTAAGGTTGATCGGTCTGCTGTCCTTCATTCTACCCCAATGTAGGTGGATCAATGACCCAACACACGCTCGTTACGCTAAGTGTTGTCTGTAAATAACCAACCTGTTAATAGGCAACTGTTTGATCTAGACTAGGCTGAGATTTGGTTGGAGACAACAGTTTGATTCTGCTATACTGTATGACTGTACTGCAGCAGCCTCCCACTCGAGCTAGTTATCCATCAGTAGTAACTGGCACTAGCATTATTTAGCCATTAACCACACTGACAGTGAATATTCACGTAGCTTATGTGCCGCAAATCTCAGTGTGAAAGCCTTGGTTATTAATATGGTTGTTAGTGATCAGGATTCTTCTGTTGATTTGTTTCACAACCGGCTACAGAACAGCTTTTTGTCATTTTCCTCTTTCTTTCCTTATGTGACTTTGCGATTCTTTCCCTTAAAAGGGGCTGCGGCCTTGGCGATTGGCACTTGATGATGCGATGCCGGTCTAGTCTATACAACAGGGCAGATTCTTAGGGTCTAGAAAAATTTTATAAAGTAGGTACAAGTCCGTCAAAAATATTTATTAGAAAAAAGCCAAACCCACTGCTCTCTTTGTTGAGTTTTCAGATTCATTGTCAGTGATTTACCTAGATGTTTATTTAATCTGAAAGTCCTACACAAAATGTTCGTTTGCAGTTCAATCCAAATAAACAAAAACGAGATAGTACATTATCAAAATAGTTGCCGATTAATTTATCAGTTGTCAACTAATCGATTAATCTTTGCAACTCTATACGTAATAGGTTGCTCTAGCTGAACTGAATTTATTTTTCTCTGCACTAAATTTAATTAAACTGATTTCGAAGCTGCAACTGAAGTGAACTCAGGTGACCTGGGTGGTACTTGCATACTGACATACCAACTGTACCGTTCTTCTTTACCTAAACCCAACTGTCCCGTTCTTTTACTCAACCCAACTGTCCCGCTCTTGTTCCGTTCTTCTTTTACTAAAACCAACTGTCCCGTTCTTGTCCAGTTCTTTACCGAAACCCAACTGTCCTGTTCTTCTATTCCTAAACCCAACTGTCCCGTTCTTGTCCCACGTGTCACAGAAACGTACCTTTTATAAGCCCACCCACGATCTTTCCCTAAACCTAACTGCGTCAAAAGTGACGCCAATAGTCCTGACCAAGCACGTTTAGGAAAAGCGTGTTTAGATATGACGCTAAAGGAGACTTTTAGCGTCAATAACAACGCCAAAGGCACCTGACTAAGCGTCTGTATTTTACGCGATGGGAGTGAGAATGTGTTGTACTTACTGGTGATTCCCTCTGACATGATGTCTGTCATCTTACAGCAGGAGGAAATCATCCTCATGCTCAGCTTGTCCACCACCAGCACCTATAACACAGTTGCACACAGCAGGGGGCTTCATACGGATTTTATTTTGATAAGTTTTATTCATATTCAGTGTCAAGATCAAAGGGGAATGATGCCAAACTTAATGAGAATAACAGAACCATTACCTTCCATTTTCCTTTTTCTCTTGCCTTCTTGATGACATTGTTCATTATCTCTGTGAAGAAGGGCAATGTAATTACAGATCAGTCAAGACATCAACATAAAACATGGATTTCACATAACAACATTATTTTAAATGTTTTTGTGTTATTAGATTGATTTACCATCAAAAGCATACTGTATGTATGAAAACAAAAATTAAAAAAAATGCTAATTTGATTTTAGGCTTGATTGTAGTGAGCTAGCTTGGCAAAAGCTACTGTTCTCTATGCATGGACAGTGACTTACATTACTTTTAGAATCAGATTTTTGTGTAAAGATTTCTGCCAATGAGTGGACATAACCACTCTTTCCAATACACTTTTGTATCGTTTAGTAGTTTTCTTTAAAGAAATGTCAATATGTTGATTTTCTTCAGCTAAGTGTCAAACTGCACTGTACTCCAAAATCTAATCAGCAGATATCCCAAGACCTAGACATTTAAAATATATCTTCAAGGCTAGATTGAGCAAAGCTCTACGCGTGACCACCACCGACAGCCCCGTCTTCTGGCATAGACAGTATAGGCAAGTGCTAGGGATGAAGGAGATGTTCCCATAGGTCGTTTGTTAAAGTAGCAATTATGAACTATATATATGTTTCTAGTGGCAGAGTCCTCTAGTGGCTGTAGCACATATACTGAGAGGTTTATGCCTCGATGCAGAGGACCTGCATCCGCAATCTGCAATCCGACCTGTGACGATTTCCTGCATGTCTTCCCCCTCTCTCTCCCTTTTCTCACCTATCTGTCCTATCAAATGAAGGCAGAAAAGCCCAAAAAAATAATCTTTAAAAAAAAAGAAAAAGGACTCAGACGTTGGATGAAGTTTCTGACTAAATAGGTTATAAAAATTTGATATAAGATGTTATACTTTTCTAGCCTGACAAGCCAGACCCACATCAAGATGTTGGGTCTGGGAACACACCATTGGCAGGGCTCAATCCAAGGGGCGGGATAAATGGTTGTCTTTCAAATTCCCTCTGCACGCAATATAGCGCTACAACCAACCAGAGCATCAAAGAAGGTAGCGGAGCTAGTTGATAGATTAAACTTTTGCCGTATCCGATCGGCAAAACTCCGAACACATCTTCCTTTTTTAAGAATGACTTCAGTGCCATTCTTTGTTCTTTTCTCAAAGAAAAGCTTAACTCCAAGTCTTCCGGAGTCGTGGCCAAAGCCGATTCGAAGGACCGCTGTTCTACAGCAGCAGCAGCCATCTTCTTTGTTTTCAAGTAGCAGGCAATTCACGCAGAACCGTCGCAAGTCAGAGTTTGGTTTCTCCAGCTCGTAAGCCAACAGAGAGTTGCTAGACGGCTCTGGCTGCAAATTACATTTGCTGCCGCTAGGATGCGTCTAGATTTCTAGATTAAAGCTTTTCCTGTTTCTGGCTCCAAGACCGGCCAGGAAGCAGCTGGGGAGACGTTCCATCCAGGGCTGATGTTCTTTTGGGGGTAACACATCGTCTTTACATCGTCTTTGGGATCTCTTTTTTCTCTCGCTTTTCCTCACAGCCACACATACACTTCTCAGTCGGACACCGCTACCGCTCGCTCTCCTTGCTTGACAACACACTCACTGACGTCACTCACTTAACGCTGCATTCTCGCTCTTACTTTCACTACTCTCGTAACAAAGGAATTGATATTGATATATGCAACTGTAGTGCATGATTTGGGGGCTCCCTACTACATGTTCACATTTGGAAAATGCAGAGAGATGTGCCCCGGATCGTGAAGTTCGCCTACATGGATTTGACATCCAATGCTGGAAAGAGCACAGCTAAATGTTGTTTAGAAAAAAGTCAGTAAATAAACTCCCTTTGCAATCGTGACAGTGGTGTCATTTTGTTTAATGTAGACCCTCTTTTATTAGTATATCAGCTCTTTAAAGGTGCCAGAGTGGAGAAATGTAGGCAGTCTTGGAATTCAACACAGAATCAACCTTGATGACTCGACTTGGACTCGAACACTGGGGACTTGAGACTCGACTCTGACTTGAACTCAGGTAATGGTGACTCGACTCGGACTCAACTCTGACTCTTCTTTGGTAACTTGTACTTGGACTCGGACTCGAACACTGGGGACTCGAGACTTGACTCGACAGTTGGTGACTCAACTACAACACTGGGCAGTTGTAAATAGACCGATGGTCAGATCTGAATGAATCGGAATGAACGAAAAAGTACACGGACCGTTTAAAATGATCCATTTTTCAAATTTGGATATCGTTTCAAAATCGGAAATCAAATGAACGAAAAAGTACACAGGCTGTACAAAAGGCCGTCAATCAGGAGTGATTGTTGTGAGTACGTGTCCGAGAATAGCGCGGACACGCACCTCACACTGCGCGCACCACCCGGAGAAAAAAGTGAGAGAAAGAAAAAGGAGAGGTCGCAGTTCGGACGACTACCCGGTTGAGATTGTGTGTGTGTGTGTGTGTGTGTGTGTGTGTGTGTATGTGTGTGTGTGTGTGTGTGTGTGTGTGTGTGTGTGTGTGTGTGTCCTTGAGATCTGACAACACACAAACACACGTAGCAGAGCTACCCACACCCATGTTTCTACTGTTGATTAATTAAATAAAACATCAGAAGAGAGAAGTTGTCTCTGTCCGTGTTTTAAACAAACACACCTGGGGCGAAGTTGGAAACCAGAATCAGCTTTAAATACAGTCCTAATCTAGTCCTCACTAACACAGGCCCAATTATAGTATCTACATGAAAACTTCACTGTTGTTGCATGAAATGTCGTTTGTGTTTAGCCTACATCATCAGTTTCTATCATGTGAAATAAGAGGATAAGCCAGCCTGGTGGCCAAGCTGCAGACAGATGCTCCTCAACAATGTGCTCCCCAGCAGTCAGCTCCCCCTGCTGTTCATAAGGTGCCTCTGCACCCCTTTTGTTTCAGACCCTCCCACCAGACTTTGGGCCATGCCTCCTCATTTACATTGACATGTGTCAAGTCCAAATGAAAAGCCAATGTTAAATGTAAATTCAAAAGCCAAATATTAAATCCAAATGAAAATCCAATGTTAAATTGAAATCGAAAAGCCAAATATTAAATCCAAATTAAAAGCCAATGTTAAATTGAAATTAAAAAGCCAAATATTAAATCCAAATGGAAAAGCCAATGTTAAATTGAAATTCAAAAGCCAAATATTAAATCCAAATGGAAAAGCCAAATGGAAAATTAAAAAAAAAATAATAATATTTTTAATTTGATCTCGCTTCGTTTTCTCTTTGGACTTTCAATTTGAATTATGAATAAATATTTCCTCCATACAAAATGACACAAGCACACAATCTCATGATTGTGCAAATCCTTTTCCACGAGGGACAGTTTATGCAGCTGGGACAGCTAATGGGACAGCAGGGAAACAGAGGGACAGAAGAATAACTCAATCCCTCATGAGGAAACTGGATCACCACAAAAAAAAATAATAATAACATATACACTGTAATATAATCATATAACCAATAATATAAAAAGTGTTTAACGTATTAGATACAGAATAGCATGTGTCAGATCCACTTGTGTTGCTGAGTAGCATCCCGTTTTCTTTCACTGGAGTTTAAGCATCTGTCCTGTCTGTCAGACTGAACAGTGCTGGGAGGAACAGGCCCACTGCAATCACTGCCTTTAATCTGCCAATCCTCCCAATCCTCTTACCCCATCCACCGCTCCCCACCACTATTTCTGGGCCGTTTCTGTGTCAGCAGATGTGACGTCACGGGATTGCAGCATCACTGGCTCACAAACAAGCACACACACACACACACACACACACACACACATGCATGCACGCACACACATGGTTACACAGCACTTGTCAACATGTCCAGCATGTCAGACAAGACAGAGAGCCATTGTGACATTTCACTTGAGAAGCTGCTCCTCATAGTGTCATAAGCACATTATCATGACATGATAATAGTGAGCCAACTGTGTGGCTAATGACAATAATTGTGAATGACATAACATTGGTTTTTATTCTTTAATCACAAATGTTTGTCAGAAATTTAAGGCCAAGTTTATATGATTTATCACAAAACATTTCCATAAAGGTGGATCAGATGTTTCAAATCTCACACTCAGTCAGTCAGTCAGACCATTCTTTCTGAAGGGGAAGCTAGTGATTACAGTTAGTGTGAATGGTCCTGTTTATCCATTGGGTCAGAAGGATTAAGTGGAAGTGTCCGTGAAAGAATGGGACGTGGCCTGACAAGAAGATTTCACAGGCGAGACAAACAACAACAGGCTGCTGCTGCTGTGGCATAATACAGGTTTATAATATTGTATTTTATCACAGTAACTAACTGTAACTATGTAGGGGATCTCTGTGAAAAGCAGGACATGTGGACTTATTTTGGATGATGAGTGCTGTGTAACCATGTGTGCGTGCGTGCGTGCGTGCGTGCGCGTGCGTGCGTGTCTTTCAAACGATCCAAACAAAAGACGTCATGCGCAGCACACTGTTGCGAGCCTCTGTAAAGCAGCTGGGGCGGGGAGTTGCTACTAGTGATGGTCAAATGAAGCTTCATTCTGTTCAAAGAAAAGGCAATTCAGTGTTTTCAACCCTTTGTTGAACAGAGAGCGCCATCTAGTGAGCTCAGAAAATAAAGAGTGGTTTGCGAAGCTTCATTTGACCATCACTAGTTGCTACATCCCTGTAGCTCCCTCACACAAGATGAGAACATGGACTATATATTGCAGTAAGCTAACGTTACATGCATTATAGCTCCCTCACACAAGGCAAAAAAATGGGCAATATATTACTACAAGCTAAAGTTATATGCATTTCTAGAATCATTATAAACTACAATATTGTTTTCATTCTGCTATTTTCTCGGACTGTGACTGTGTTAACATTGACTACATTTGTTAAAGTACTGTAGCTGAAATAAATGAAGCCACTGAATGCTGCTAAGCCAAGATCCAAATACATGTCTAAAATTTAAGAATCGACTTCGCACATTGCAGTTGTATTGCTGAGGACCAACGGGAGTGCAGTGTTGAGTGTGAAGTAGTCGCTGTGGCTGTGGCTCAGGAGGTAGAGCGGTAGAGGTGAACCCCAAGTTGCTCCTGATGAGCAACCCTAGTCACGACCAGTCGAACGACGAACGCCGTGCTTGAACTATGTTACTGGTTACTGGTTGCACGGCGTTCATCGTTCGACTGGTCGTGATTGCTTTCCCAAGATGGCGCCCGCCCGTATACATGAACGGTATTGTCTTTCTAAACTATCTTTTTAATAAACTGTCTGTACACTTACAAAGTTCTCAATGCTTCGGTTTACATGTAGGGACCCTCATTATGCTACCGTGAAAGTGTGGTGCTATTTTGAGCCTTGTTAGTGGTATAGAAATAGCGATTTCTTTTTACTTTACCCTCTCCCCCGACAAGTAGCGTTATAAGGTAATTAGTGGTTTGCGCTGAAACTGGTCACATTCAATTAGCATGAAAACATATACCAGAGAACACTCGACTCGGTACAATGATTAATTTTGCGCTGGATTTGTCCTTTAACCATAGTCCTCATAAATCCACCGGAGTTTAAAATTCCGACACAAAGAAAGCAGAAGAAAACGGACATCGGCCAAAAGACATGCATCCGGCGGAATTTCTCGCTCTCAGCAGCCCCATATTAACTTTGTGTTTGTTGGTATATGGTAACTTGGTCAATTCCAAATTTATTTAGGAATATGCCCATACTACACTGAATTAAGTAAAATTAAGTGATCCTGCATTATTACCTGTAGAGGGTCAAAGGAGAGGGCCAGGATAAAAGAATCATCAGGCACTTTACAACACCATTAACTCTGTCCTTTGCTCTTTTTCTTTATATAAGTCTGAATCTCCATCTGACATCACCAAAATAAATTATTTTCTTAGATAGGAACCTTCTGAGGTAATACTTTCTGAAAGTACATGAACCTTCGGGGTGGAGTTTGCAGGGATGACCACTGCTGATTGGCGAAACACTCAACTTCAATTCGCTGACCGCTTCATTCATAAAGAAGTATGAAGTACTTTCATATCTATTTATGCCCATTTTAGGACGAGGGGAGAACACTTCATTTTGTTTGATAAATTAGTGCTTTATTGTCGTTTTAAAAAAGATAGAGAGAAAAAGAGAGAGAGATTGCGCAAAACAGGGGCCACACTGAGCTGCAGGCTGCAGAGATGTTGGCTGCGGGCTCAGGTGAGCGAAGAGAGACAGAGAGAGCTGTGTATGAGAGAACTAAAAATATAAATTTCTGATTGTTTCACAGCTGTTGCATTCTAAAGCACAAATAAATAACCATCAACACTCAACAGACGATTTTGTGGAGACAGACGCTTTTATAGTTTCACTCTCCATTTCCTTCATACCGGTGTATTAGTAAACAAGTAAGTAGGCTACTCTAGGATTGATTTATGACCATTTTAGGACAAGCCAAGAACATTTTTCTTGATTTGATAACATTAAAAGTAAAGTTAGGCTTTGCTTTCGGCTTTCAGACTCATTTAAAAAAACAGAGAGAAAGAGACAATACTGAATTGCCGGCTGCAGACGTGCATCTGGGGGCGACCGTGAAAGACAGAGTGCGGCAGTGCTGTGAATGACAGATACAAAACCTTATTTTCTGATGGTTTCTCAGTGATTACGCCCTTTTTGACAGTGAGACAAAATCTTTTTTCCTATGTTTTTTTTATGAAACGGGCAGGCACACTACACTGCAGGTTGCCATGTGTGTTTACCCTTATGACCACCAGCATCCCTCATCCTGTCATGTTGCTTTATACGTCAGCGGACTTATTTGCCAAATTTTCACAGGTCTTTGGACTCCTGTGGAAATGCAGATAACAATGTGCTAAAGGAACCTTCTAGTTCCTTCAAAATAGTTCTGGGGACTTAAAAGACCCCAGAACCTTTGGTCAAAATGTGGCTATAATCTAAATGTTTACTGTGAAAAACCCAGATGTTGAAAGGTATAAAGATTCACCATTAACTGTAAAGGAAATCCCCCTCGCCATGAAAATCATGCAGAATAATAAGGCTCCTGGCCCAGAGGGATTTACAGTCAATTTATTAAAAAGATTTCAGGCTAAACTGTCCCCACTATTGCATTCTGTATAAAAGGAATCTCTGTAGGCAGCCCCTGCCCCCAGTTTTGTTGTCATTACTAAGAATTCCTCATGGGGGTGACAGAAACTACGCACTATATCTTTAATCCGGTCTGGATGTTCAAGGATTCCCAGAACCTGGTTACAGCCAGCCAAAAAGCAAAAACATTATTGCAGGTACCAGGAGGAGTGGGAGGGAAGTACTTGTACATTGCTGCTTTACGAGCATTTTCCAAGTCTGCAGGAAAGAATATGGCATTTTGCACGCAGGGGAGGCAGAGGTCACACTGTTGCATACAACATAGTCATGTTTCTAACAGTTTACTTCATGTTCATGAACAAAAAATATTTTATTGTAGAGTTTTTACTTTTATAGGTTTTACTGTTACTGTTCGTTGTTCGAGGCCACTTGACCATGCCCACCCCCAACTTCCCTGTCCCGAATTTCACACATTCTCATCTGGTCACCCTGCATGCAACATATGACAAAAGTGGAACCAAAATAGCGGATACCGCTCTCCGACCGTGTGCTATTTTCACTCACAGAAGAAATGTAAGTAACTTAAGCTGCCGTTTTTGGTGAAAATAAAATAAGCCCAGGTCAAATATTTTGACAAGAACATAGATTAATGTCACTATAATTGTAAAATGTGAAGTTTGACTGTGAAGTTTGATGTTTCCCCGGAAATAGCGTCCAAGTGCTCAAGTGTAATTTTATAGCTCTAACTTCATAATTTCTAATGATACCTAGCATGTCATAGGGACTGACTGGCCAAGGGGGCTAGCAGCACACCTGGAAAGAAAACCATCTCAGTACTGTATTCACTGTTGTCAAACATTTATGACATCTTAATGACAAGTCCAAATTGTTTCACACAAAGCTAAATGGTTTCTTTAAAGTTTGATAATTAGGCCTGCAATGACATATTTATGACAAATTATGTTGTCTAGGTTAATTTCTAGTTGTCATAAGTATACACATGTATGTGTGTGTGTGTGTGTGTGTGTGTGTGTGTGTGTGTGTGTGTGTAAAGACTAGTGTGTGTAAAAAAATAATAAATAGGGGGGGGGGGGGGGTTTAAATCCCGATGTAAACAGGTTTTTCACTTTAGTGGAATAATCCGTCTCTTTTTAAAGATTTTGCAATGCCTTCTTCATTAAAGTTAATTGTTTTTTTTTCAATGTGCGCACCTTTAGTCCCTTGAGAGCTTCGTGATTTGCGTGGGACCAAACTGACCTGACGCATGCCTACTGTAGCCTACGTCTACTAAATTACATGATGTTTAAAAATTGACTGCTGCTGTTCATATAGGCTACAGCAGAGAAACAAACACTTGTTTAGCTGTTAGGCTACTGTGGCTGTTGGAGTCGGATCGTTCCTCCTGCACCTCTCCTCTTCTTCGGAGAATGATGTCAAAGCGCTTAATCCGCACAGACAAAGATTAGCGAGGCAGGATTTACACCAAACCAGGACTCCGTGCTCCTATATTTATACGCCAATAATGAGTCAATGTACGATAGAAAAAACTTCCATCACAGTCTAACACAACACCACCGAACAAATTGACATTTGTATAATTCATCTCACTTATAATAAAAACTGGAGAAACCACCATTTGGCGAGCTGCATGGCTCGGATGTGTCTTTTGCGCATCGAACTTCCCATAATAATAAAAAACAGTATTACCACGAGCTGTATTGTCCTATATTACCATCAGTAATCAGGAAAGGTAGGCTACATGATGCAATAAGCACTCAAATCTCTAATTGAATGTTTGGTAATGGGGATAGCCCTGCATGCCTATATAGGCTACAATACTTTACATGGTTTGGGAATAACGAATATTAAATCAACTCTAGATTATATGTCAGCATATAAATCCTATAACAACCGACAAATATTCTAATAAATAAAATAAACTTACTTTCTCCAACAATGGCTTTCAGTCCAAGTGGTGCCATGATGAGCACTCAACCGCGCGGCCACCTGTGCAAAGAAAACTAACCGGTGCGACTACTGTCAAGCTCATAAGAATAAGCAACACACTTCCGTTGCAATTAATCCAAAATAAAAGCATTTAGTTAGGAGTGGTGTGTAGTAGTAGTAGAAGTAGTGCATGTCATTGGTAAAATAAGTACATACTATTGAATACTGAATGTTTTAACAAGGAGTTTACCTATGTGGAAAAAGTTTGCAACAGAAAATTTCAGATTGGACAGATAGTCTAGCTTGCTGTCTAGATTTACCCTGCAGGTTACTGAGGAACAGTTAACCACAGTCCTCATAAATCGACCGGAGTTTAAAATTCCAACAGAAAGAATGCCAAAAGTAATGGACATCCGGCCGAAAAGAATGACATCCGGCGGAATTTCCAGCGCCAACGGAGCAATCCCGGAAGCGGAATGTCCTGGATATAGACTACAAAATTTGCAATACGTCATTTCCAGTGACACACACACTCCACCCAGGAAATAATGTCTAACTCACATGCACAGGGTCAGATGGTTAGGAAATCCACAACTGCATCAACCTTTGTCTCGCCAGTACCGCCAACATGTCGGGAGGGGCGAGGGCCTGTTCATCCCTGCTTGCAGCTTTAATTATTATTCTATTTCTAATAAGCCAATAAATCACAATTTTGAGGGGCTAAAGGTGCTTGAAAAGTTATTAAACTTTGCACACGTATCAGAAGTGGAGAAATTTACATCTGATATTAAATTCACAATCTGTACAAAAACAAAAACAAACCGTTGGGCCATATAAAGCATAGACTGTATGATACGGAGCCAAATGAGCAGTGCATATAACAGCGCATTCTCAAGAACTATGTATGTTCGTATGTATAATGTATGATATTGCATGAAAGTGTATGCACACCAAAATGTATGATATCCCGGCTGGCTACAAGCTCCATGACGCAGAGTGACAGCTGCTAGTTGTTTAAGCCGCTACAGAGCTTCATGACACCGGCTACACGCCGGCTACAGACCTCCATTGTATCAACGGTAGTTGATGGTTCAGTTACTCGAAAATAGGTGACTTTGAGCCGGGTACAGAGCACCGCAAGCTGCCGTTCGTTTCGGCGGACATTACAGTTAAATTTGCAACCCAGTCTCCATTTTGCCACGACGAAAGTTAAGATTAGGCACCAAAACGACTAGTTAAGAATTAAGATTAGGAAAAATATCGTGGTTTGGAATAAAACACTCCTAAGGAACACGCATTTTCTGGGGGAAAGGCTTTAGTTTTCCCCGGGAAGCAAACACCGCTCTCTGGCTTGAAAGTCCTATATGTTAACGCCCACCCATCCACCCCCTTCGCAGCCAGACGTGTTTTTATACACCGGCCGTCAATGTAGTGAATACAGCAAAAAAAAACGTGGAATGCTTATGAATTAGGCTACAGTGCGTAATTTTCGTAGCTTTTTGAACGAATGGTGAGATGTATGCACAAGATAGGCACACAGAACCAACATAGGGTAAAACTTAATCTTAAAAGGTGAATAGAAAAGAATATAATTTTGTAATCGCATCTAAAATGAAAAACAAATATTTGTATATCTGTACTAATTTTACTATAAAACTTTGGAGGAAACACTGAGAGCAATTGACACGAAATCACATTTTTACTGTGAGGAATTATAGGCAAATTAATAAGTAACAACTTTTGTGTACTGTTTGTACTGTTTCTTTTAAGCATTTTGGTGGGTTCTACATTTGGAATTCTAGCCCTATCGAATAGTGTTAAAAAGTGATATTCGATGGGGCTCTTGTTATGCTGCTAAAGGCAGTCCAATAAGCATGCTTACAATGGACTATCATTTACAAGGTTTTACTTTTTAAGAAAACATGTTAAAACCGGAACCCAATGCCTGCTATTCAGTCTTGACTTGCTGTGCAAGAAAGATGTCAAAAACCATTATATGTAATAAAATAAAAATGTAAAAGCACAAATAAAAGTAAATAAATGTATATAAAATACATATATTTAATATGGTATATTAGTTTCATATTTAAAAATAAGTTAAGTATAATGATTCCATGCAGCAAATGCATAAAAAACAAATTAAAAAACGACTACCCCTATGATGTATAGACGCACTTCAGACAATTCTAGAAAAAAAGTGACTATTGGGTTTGAAGTCCACGAGAGGGCAGCAGAGGAGAAGTAAACAGCATATCAGCTCTTCAAGTGAGAAGAGGAGAAAAGCAAAGGGCTCTCACTCTTTTGGAATACAAACATAATTGCAAACTTGTCTCCACACTGTTTCTGAGCCATGTTTTGTGCTAACGTCCATGATGTGAAATATGCAGGCTGATTAATGACTTCACAGGAGAAACAACCAGAACATAGCAATGTACAGAGAGAGAGCACTAGCTTGATGTTGAAGTAAATTGCAGCATTTGAATTTGCAGCATGGCCAGATTACTGAAAGCCATGCACTTGGGGTCCCTACTGAGGACTATAGTATAAATAACTCTACATTTTAGAGTCTAGAGTTTTAAAATGCAGCAGAGAATTTCTAATAAAGGGAGAACTTCCACTCTCTGGATACTTCCGGCTTCTGAACTGGTTGCAGTTCCACTCTGGATCCATATGAAGGTGCTCACAGGCGAGTGCAGAATGAATGGTGGTCTATGGCGCGATACCCTTCAAAATCCACTTTTCTCAGGGTATAATTTTTTGTCTAGTAATTTGAATGTTGCATTTGAAAGGGGAGGCTAAGAAAATACACACTGCTGGATGTTCGATTTTTTTAAAGTCGCTTTATTGTTCTAAAAAGCCTTTAAAAATGTCAATGACGTCATACACATCATACGGCCAGAGATACTGCTTTACGGCAAGCTCAAGTCACTTCCTTTTTTCTTTCGACAACACAGCTGACAGGTTAGACTCTCCCTGTCAATACACGTGCTAGAAAGAGGTTTGCTAATGTTTTAAAGACCACGCCGAAATATTCACTCTGACATTCTGGTTCCGCTTTGGATGCCATCAAGCGGGATCTCTGGTCGTAATCAGTCCTTCACTGATCAATCAGCATTCACTAGCAGAATGCTAGCGTGTTATGGGCAACAACGACTCAACCTGTAAGAAATCGAAAGGACATAAGTACTCATTAATTCAACTTTCAACCTATAATCCATGTTGATCTTGCAAAAACTACAATCAAATCTGAGATTTCTCAACGACAATCAGGCGAAAGAGACAAATTTAGCCATCTAGCTCCATAGAGTCCCATTCATTTTGCACTCGCCTGCGATCACCCCCAGTGGAACTCCGGTGGAACTGCAACCAAATTCGGTACAATGGGGCTAAATAGGGAGTGAACAGGCTCTCCGTAGATGGGCTCTAAATGCAATGATTGACCTTCAAGAGCTTAAAAAGGTGTGTCCTGTTGAAAACTCCAACTTCATCATGGGGACTTGTGATGCGTTCCAATCACCTCCAAAAAGAAAAATTTTAATGGTCGAAAAAGGTAAGTTACTTCTGACTTCCGACTTTTATTTTGAAATCGAATGTTTACTTCTGCTTTTTTTCTCACTTCACTCCGCTTATCCTGTTTCTGCAGCAGAATTCCTGTGTAGAACCAAAGAATTTCTAATAAGGGAAGAAGTTCCACTCTCTCTTCCGATTTCTGAACTGGTTGCAGTTCCACTCTTGATCCATATAGGGGGCGCTCACAGGCGAGTGCAGAATGAATGGGACTCTATGGAGCTTTACCCCTCAAAATCCACTTTTCTCAGGATATAATTTTTTTGTCTAGTAATTTGAATGTTGCATTCGAAAGGGGAGGTTAAGAAAATACACACTGCACACAGTGCAAGTAAAAAGCTTAAAGCTATAGTGCGTAGTTTCTGTCTCCCCCATGAGGAATTCTAAGTAAAGAAAACACTTCTGTCGGTGCATCCACATGACACAAGCCTTCCGTGATCGCGCTTCATCCCCACCCCTCCTCCACACAATTTTTACGTAGCCAAGGAGGACATGGAGGATTAAAAAAACATGAACTCTTCAAAAGAGGTAATTATCTTTACTCAAGTTTCTGCGTGCGAAAGTCGCCATATGACACGAAATTCTTAACACAGCCATGCTGAGAAATACAGAGAGAGTTTTGTGAAGCCGATAGTCTTTGTTATCTTTGTATCAACTCATTTGGCAATGGCCTGAATGTAACAGACATTCATTATTATAAAAAAGTTACGCACTAAATCTTTAAAAGGCAATTTGATGACTGTGCTCTCTTCAAAGGCTCTACGCGGTGGAACAGCCCAGTCCCTCCTCTGCACCAGACTTAACCGAACTGCAATACACAATCAATCAATCAATCAATCAATCAATCAATACATTTATTAAAATACCATGTTTATTTACCTGTGTACTAATTATGCAATCTGTGCATCAGTTAGCCATGTTTTACCACTTACTATTAACTAGAGATCTAGTCACAGGGACCTTACATTACAGCTACCTACAAACTCCACCGGACTCCCGAGAACATCCAGGCTACAAGGGACTGTGAAGTAGTGACCAGATGCGACTCAGCAGGGTTAGCCATTCGGTAAAGTTTTCTGCTAATAAGCAACAAATTACACTGTAAGAAAGTAAAACTATGTTAAATACACAGACTGTAAAAATAATGGACGAAGCTTCTAGGCCTGAAAAGTGAAGCCAATGCGGAAGTGCCTTATTTCTACATTCTATCTAATTTCCAGCAGGGGGTGACTCCACTGGTTGCAAAAAGAAAAGAAATTGGTGATAAAGCAGGGGATGCTTCAGGGGGGGTGGCTATATGCCGACCTGTCAATCAGGACAGAGGCTTAGCAATTCTATCCATGGCCCTGTGTACATTAAAATAGCCGTGTTTTTGATGTTGTCCGAGTTTTTGCCTCTCACTATGTGTTTTCACTTCATCAAAATCTCTTAATGCTTTGGCTCATGACACAGTGACAGTGATACCTGGTTTAGCTCATGAGACATAAAAGTAGGCTAAATTACCGTATGCAACACTTGAAATGCAAAGATGCACCTGTAACTTATTCTGTTATTGTAAATGAATGATTTTCTATCTGAGCAAAACATTCATTGCGACATTCCGGTAACGCTTACTCGGTAATACAGTGGCAATAAAGCACCGTAAAGAAAAGACCTTTACGACAGCAGGTGTGGTAAAAACACTACCACTTTTGTCCAAAGCGGCCTCTAGAATGAACACAAACTGAAAGTTACATATGGCCACTTTAAGGGAAAGTTTGCTGATTTCCTGTACTGCCGGACATGCAGGAAGGCCCAGATTGGCTATTTGGGAGCACCAGGAATTCGTGGGCTGGTCTGGTTTTGAAATCATAGTTGAAAATTTAAATATATCATGAATGCTGTCCCAAGGCTGCCAACTCTTTTTATTAATTTTTTCTCGCATACCATCTTTCTCTATCATGCAGCCCACTCGCAGAGTGCTGTCTGGTTATTATAAATAAATGAAGACGATGAGAAGGATAAACAAAACTAGCTAGGAGGATGCTAGCGGTCGTGCAAAACATAATACACCGTTGCCTGCAAACCAGCGTTCATGTTTATGAATCAAACTTTTTTGTGTAGCTCTTCAGCGGCAGCCACTAGTCCAGTTTGCTGCTAACAGTGACTATGAAGAGCCAAGCACCAGCAATGAGCCCATAAATCCAGAGTAGGCAGGTAAGATTGCTTATTGAGTGAATATTATAAGAACTAGAATTACTATTAATGAATAGTATGGTGTAAACCTGTTCTATATCAAAAATGTCCTGAGATAATTGATGATGCCAGGTGATTTGGCACTGCATTAATCAAACTGACTTGACTTGATCAGAAAGCTTTGTAAAAAGGGGAGATTTGTGCTGAGAAGTATGACAATTTTAAAAATTTGATTTAGTGTCAGAAGCAGAGCAGTGTGCAGTGTGGAAGGCACAGGTAAGTTGTTGCACCACATGTCTAAACAAGCAAACATGATCAGATTAGTTATAATATAACCACTTTCTATGCCCAAATGTTGATCCATTATGCCTTTTATCAATAGTAAATATACAAAGCTCACGACTGAGAGGAAATAGGATGAAAGTAATATGAAATTAAAATTTGTATTTAAGCTATTCTTTTATTTCGTTTCAAGGTTTGGATATAATACTTTTTGCACACAAAATAGATTCTGATATTGTTGAACAGCATTGTGTTGTTGTAAAGGTGTTGTTAACTGTTCTAATAAATCTACATTGTGAAGCAACACTTAGGCCTACTGTATTTGCACTGAATAGGAAATGATATCTTACAAAAATACACTGAATTAGGCTATATATATATATATATATATATATATATATATATATATATATATATATATATATATATATATATATATATATATATATATATATATATGCAGCATTTAGGCAATAGCGCACTGTTCTCTACAGCGCTATTGCAGACGTACATGGCCTACTAAGGTTTAAATTACATTATTTTAATATAGTCAGTCGTGAAGTAAAGTGGCATGAAACTCCAGGGTTGAAAATGAGTCCCACTCCGGCCCTGCATGTAGATGAATAGCGGCAACTTTTCTCATAATGAGATTTTTCACGGCATTGTGGAGAAGGCTTGGAAACATCTTTTAAAAGTTCACGTTGAGAAATAACATTTACAGTAAGTAGCTATAACAGAACAGTTAGGCCTAATTCAAACTATTTTGAGATCTATCTTTTGATTTCGGGATTGTGGGAGACTCGCATTTCCAGACCTACAGTATGTCCACAGCGCTGGGATACTCATTTTCCCCACATGACTTGAACGCACCGCCGCTGGAAGGTGGGAGTGCTTCCCCTACATTACAGGAGGGTGTGTCTCTCCGAGAAAGTCAGTAGTGTGTCACTCGGCTAACATTTTCTCTTCCTACCTAGGCTACTTATTTGCTACCGACCGTCTCTTTTCCAAACTTCAGTCAATTCAGGTTATGTTGGAGAGGAGGTGAAAGGGCTTCTTCAGGAGTCTGCATTACTCTGAACTAATTTCCCTGCGTTTGTCTTAATAACGTTAGTTATAGATCAGTGGAGCCAATCGGGGATTTTGAGTTTAATCCACCATGGGAGACGTGATTTCCAGTCACCTGGATGAAGCCAAGCGGGAGATTATCACAGGTGAGGATCTTTTTGTGGAGGTTTGTTGGTAGGTGCTGTTATGTACGTTTTTGCCCAGCGGCCACTGAAGATTCTACATAGCCTAAGAGAAATTAGAATGGAAGACATTTTTCCAGGATGTTAGTGTGACTCTGGTAGGCTACTGTTTTTGCTGACTAATTGTGTATTTTCTAGACTGCTTTAATCGCTTGTGGTATCAAAATTGATCTACTGTTGCAATAAACGCAAGGTAGGCTACTGAGGTGTGGACAGTGTGGCAGTTGACAGGATTTTTTAAACACTGGGTCATAAGTCTGACCAATCCAGCCAAACAATTTCGAAGAGATCTAAAAAAAAAGTATGAAAACCTTTTGTTTAGCCTAATTAAATCTTTGTAGAGTTTGGTACTCATTTTAAAGTGCGTTTATGTCCTTAAAGCGCCCCCCCCCCTCCCACCATGGTCTAAAAGCAGTTTACTAAGAGCATTTTAATTCGAATTTGAAACGTAAACTGCACTATAGATCCTCACATTTCTAGAAAGAATACTGTTGACTTTACCTATATGCAGCTACATCTCTGAATGATTAGGCCTATTGCGGTTATTTGTCTTCAGTGTTACTTTAGTATCAATGTTAACAGGATGTGTTACCTATTAAAATACGATTTCAGTTAATTGTCTAGGATCTGAGTAGTGTTGGCTTTAGGGCTATAACGAATTGTTATTTTGTATGAATAATAAATCTGCCTATTAGTTTCTTGATTCATTGTTTGATCTATAAAATGTCAGAATATGGTTAAAAAAAAAAAAAAAATGCCCAGCACAATATCCCGAATACCCAAGGTGACCTCCGTGTGTCAAACAAATATTCTTAAACCCAAAGTTATTCAATTCACAATGAATAACTTTTATAACTTTGAATAACCGACAATGGAGTGCAGTAGCTCAGTTCATAGGCACGTGGTTTGGGAACCGGCCACCCTCCAGTTCAAGTCCTGCCTGGACCCTGTCACAGAGGTTAGCCTGGTAGCTGGAGAGGTGCCATTTCACCTTCTGGGCACTGCCATGGTGCCCATCACTTTGGCATCTCTCCACAATATGTGTGTGTGTGTGTGTGTGTGTGTGTGTGTGTGTGTGTGTGTGTGTGTGTGTGTGTGTGTGTGTGTGTGTGTGTGTGTGTGTGTGTGTGTGTGTGTGTGTGTGAAATATCGTGAAATTGAATTGTATTTCCCCAAGAGGGATCAGTGTACTTCTAACACATTTTTCACAATTTTCTAAAGCCTAACAACGGTTTGCAAATGTCTTATTTTGTCAGACCAACATTTCAAAACCCGAAGATATTCCATATTTGTTGCATAATTTAAAGAAAAGCAGAAAGTTTAGGGCCTGGAACAAACCATTTCTGCTTGAAAACATTACTTAAAACCAGTAATCGATTATCAGAATGGTTTCAGATTAATCTTCTGTCAAACATTTTATCATTTATCATTTTGGCGTATTGGGCTTCTATCCTTCAAATTTAGCTCAAGTTTCGATGTGAATGGTTTGTGACAAAAAGACTGGCGACAGTTGTCAGGTAGCCTGATTTCTTTGAAATGTGGGTGGGGCAAAATTGGAAATTAATGTATAAATAGCAGCCAAAATGAGTTTCTAGCCATTTTCACTCTTTCACTCATCAAATTAAGATAGGAAAAGAACCCTAAAAAATAGAGGCTGCACTCAGTTTCAGCTCTTATTAATGAGCATTTGGCCTTGTTATTTGGCCTGTTAGAACTTGTTAATTTGTAAATGAAGTCATATCTTCAGCAGAGTTGACTGGAGCAGATAAGGTACAGTACAGTGTGTGGAGGACAGAACATGAAAATGCTAATTCTCAATGGGTATCAAAGGCAGTGGTCCAGCCTTTGATATGTCAGAGTATGTGAACTTCTTTGTGATTCTGACGAGAGCTCTGATTCTCTGCTGAACTCAGTTGGGCCCGACTGGGATTGGTTCGGGCTGGGCCACGCTGTAATTAATCAAAATTCCCACGGGCTTGAATTGGGTCAGGTTCGAACAAATTTGTCATTTTTGTTTTGTTATTAAATGCAGACCTGTAGACCTTGCAGTCTGTAATGTCATGAGTAATGAATGGACTGTGTACTGCTGTGTCACCGCCATCTTTTGGATATCTATTCAATAATAAAGGACACTGGTAGAGCGGGCCATTCTACTTACTTTGTTAATATTAATTTTAATAAAATTAAAAAAAATATATATATATTTACAATGGAAAATCAGGTTTTTAATCAGGCTTGGGCCCAAAACTGCTGTTGTGGTTTGTGCTCTTGCAGGCTTGGACAGAAACTCTGCTCATTCATGTAGGGTCAGGTCTGATTTTCTTTGGGCCTGATCATAGCTCTATTTCTGACTCCTTACTATTGATAAATGTGGAACCAGTGGGGTAAAGCTGCTCCTCTTAGACTTACTTTTAGGTGTCATTAGGGGTCCAAGCCTGAGTCTGTAAGAACGGGCAATAGCAAAGCTATGCCGTTCATACAGCAGGGCTGTAGAACCCTATTGTTTTTCTACTGATTAATCACACTTTATTTTTTTTTTTCCATTATTCTTCTCCGCCTAAAACTCTGACTACAGCCTAAACCGTACATGGTGAGGGGTTGGCATTTTCAGTAATGGTCCCAAACTCCACAAGGACCTCAAGCGCAAAAATAGACCCACTTCCACCACTAGGTGGCGCTATAGCAGAAAAAGCGCATTTGGCCCTATAACTCCCACACCGTACACCGTACATTCAAAAACCATACATCCACGCGTTCCCTGGATCCAACTGAATCAAGTGATATAGGCCACGCCCATTTCCACCTACTTTTTCGAACTCCTCCTAGACCGTGCGACCGATCGGCACGAAATTTGGCAGGTAGCATCTCCAGATGGGCCGGACAAAAAGTTAATAAAAATAATTTTGATAGGTAAAAATTGCGCATATTACGCACAAACAAATTTGTGTAGCTAACTATGAAAACACCAACTTTGCCATATCTCCAAAATAAATGCTATCAACGAACAAAGTAACAAACGAACGAAGTGAGGCTCTCCCGTGTGTAGAAAAGTACTGTAAGCAGCAGCAGCAGCTGCCAATGACACAGTGATGCACATACTTTTCCATGGGTAGTGAAGCTACAGTAGTGTTTTATGTACGCTGCAAAGACGAACTAAATCACCCGATTAATGCAACGTAATCACGACATCTCCCGGACATTTTTCAACACAGAAAGCTGCTACCAGCCAGGCTAAAGCTAATATAGTTAGCCTAAAGAAACAAGCTGTCTGTCCCAACTAACGTTATGGTTCAGAGCCGCGACGCTGGAAATGTAACACTAATCTACAACAGCAGTCTGTGTCTGATATAACATAATTTACACTGATTTAAGTGTTCTTTGATACACATAGTTTGTTGCAAGTGTGACATGCAGGCTCTGCATGCACAGCCAACCACCAATCACAATCAATGTTGATCAATTTATCAAACAACCAAAGCAGGCCCTGCTAGTCAACCACCGTTGGAAAGCCTGTTTAGTTCCCTTTCAAATGGTGCCCCATTTGTAAGGAACATGCATATGTGGGATGAGCAGTTCTCTGCCAATGCCAAACAGCTTATTCTGCCATTGACTCGTTTGGTGTTTGGCCTACGGAGAAGATGCGGAGAACGCTATGCTGATCGCTGCACCGATAGAGTAACACCTTTTGGTGGAGGCAGTGTGATGGTGTGGGGAGGCATCTCCCTCACTGGAAAAACAAGGCTTGTCATCATTGGAGGCAATCTCAATACAGAGAGATATAGAGATGAGATTCTGCAACCAGTGGCAATCCCATATCTCCACAGTCTGGGACCGAACTCTATCCTCCAAGATGACAACGCTCGCCCCCACAGGGCGGGGTTTATCAGAGACTACCTCCAGAATGTGGGAGTGGAGAGGATGGAATGGCCTGTCAGCAGTCCTGACCTCAACCCCATTGAACACTTGTGGGATCAGCTTGGGCGTGCTGTTCGTGCCAGAGTGACCAACACAACCATGTTGGCTGACTTGAGACAAATGCTGGTTGAAGAATGTGAATATGTGGTAAAAAGTATTGTTACCACAGAGAAATAATCTACCAAACACAAATTTCCTTACTTATTGTGCTAAGTGTATGTAGATGCACCCTACAAAATCACCCCAGTAGTTGAGAATGATTTAGTATTTCTAAATAGGGCTATTTATGTCATCTTGTAAAAATTAGTCTTTTTTTCATATCACAATATATATCGCAGGGAAAAAATATATCGCACTGTCAGTTTTTTCCAATATCGTGCAGGCCTACCATTAGGGCTGGGCGATATATCGATATTATATCGATATCGGGATATGAGACTAGATATCATCTTAGATTTTGGATATCGTAATATCGTAATATGGCTTAAGTGTTGTCTTTTACTGCTTTTAAAGGCTGCATTACAGTAAAGTGATGTACTTTTCTGAACTTACCAGACTGTTCTAGCTGTTCTATTATTTGCCTTTTCCCCACTTAGACATTATGTCCACATTACTGATGATTATTTATCTAAAATCTAAGTGTGAATATATTTTGTTAAAGCACCAATTGTCAACCCTAGAATATCGCCTCGATATCGAGGTATTTGGTCAAGAATATCGTGATATCTGATTTTCTCCATATCGCCCAGCCCTACCTACCATGAATATAGAACCACTCGCCAAATACTATCAACCAGGATACCCGACTCGTTTGTTCCTCAGGAGTGTTTTAATCCAAATCTGATCTTTTTCCTAAACCTAACAACTCGTTTTGGTGCCAGAATTTAACTGTCAGCGCTGCATAATGCTCACTTTTTCTGGCTTAACTTGACTTCCACGGCCCCTGAAAGGGCCGTCATCTGGCAGTGTCTGTACCCAGCTCGCAGTCACCTAGTGGCGGCTGAACAACTGCAGCTGGTAGCCACTCCCGGAGCTCTGTAGCGGTTAATACAACCAGCAACTGCCGCTCTGATTTTATCGTTCTATATTTACTTAGTTTAAAATACTTCTATTTTAGGTATATAATATATGGTCTATTGGTTAAGAAGCATTGATTACTATGAGGGGATATGGTCTATTGGTTAAGAAGCATTGATTACTGTGAGGGGATAAAGTTTTAGAACACAGGCCAAGCGTCTCTTTTTCGTTAATGCCTTCAGTGGTCAGTTCAGAGTGAGGCATACACACACATGTTTCAGATGTGGAATCTGAGGAATGCATGAAAAAGCGTGTGTCTGTGGGGCTGGATAGAAACCTACTCCAGGCCTTGAGCTGTACAGCCAGCGCCACACAGTCTCTGCTGCCAAGACAAGCCCAGTGCTGGGCTGGCTTTAAGGAAAGTGCCTGGATTTATCATTAAGGCAGTTCCTACACACACATTCACATATTAACTCTTTTTGTTCATTCCTGATGGATTGAGAAGGCAATAAACCACTGTGCCAGTCATGGACATGGACATGACTCCTCATCAGAGTTGAGTTAATCATGTTCATAGATAGCTTCATCACTCAGTGCCATTTTATTCAGGTGATTATCTATGACCAGCTGATGAATGGGCCACACCTATCTGTTGTCACCTCACTGTTAGAAAAGCCTTGCTTGATTGCTGATAAGAATAACTGTTCCCTTGAATCCCTGAGCTGAGTCATATGTAACCAGCTAGCAGCGTGTTCTACTTCCCTCAAAACCTCCAGCGTGATGTCAGCTTTGGAGGGAGATGTGGGGGTGTGTAATGTGGATCTGACCTTGATCACTTGGCTAACCTCTCATTTCCTCTTTGGAAACTGGCATGAGTGCACGTGTGTATTCTAGTCAGGCCTATGCATGTAGCTGTTTTTTTTATTGCAATACGTCATTTGAACGCCAGTACACTCCCTCACAGTCTCACACAAATGCACATATATGCAAAAATAATTACATTAATTCAGCTTTCATAAAGTCTTATAATCACAATAACAAACGATCAAATACACAAAATGGGTAAATAAATCTAATAAAGAGAAACTAGTAATTTAACACTATTAGAGTAAAGAATAGAACAGATTTTCCTTCTTTCTTTTTTCTCCTTTTAATCATCTTATGACCTCTCAGATTTATTTTGGGACCCCCTTGGAGGGTCCTGACCCATGGGTTGTGAACCACTGCTCTGAGCAACTTGATTGTTATTTGTAAAATCTAACTGCGGCACCCAAACTTCTGGTCATTGGGTGAGGGGCCAGGAAACGGGCAATCGTAATGTGGAGTGTTTTTACCTGCCTCTGTTAAATCTTTAAGCTCTGGAAGGAGTGTTAGGTGGACAACAAACCAACTCTGTGGCCCAGCAGGGTGTGGCATTCTCACCTTCAACACACACCCTGCTCAGCACAGAGAGACTTGTTGTAAACATATTCAAGTTGCGGAAATACTTGCTGCTGGGACCACACACACACACACACACACACACACACACACACACACACACACACACACACACACACACACACACACACACACACACACACACACACACACACACTTCTGTTGGAGGCAGAGCAGTTCTGAAATGATCTTATGAGGAAAACCTTAACAAACAGAGCCACAGAATGTTTCTGGTGAGGTAACCTCACAATGAAACCCAGAGAAAGGGTAGCTTTAGAGTAGCTAAAAACAGCCTAGTGTCTTCAGTTTGCACTTCCATAATTAAGGCTACAGGAATACTTACTCATAGGTCATTTCTGTCTACGTTTAGAGTGTTTTATTTTGCACCTGGCATTTCCTCAAAGTTTTACTGGACTTCGGTTTATCATCATAAAGCTCTGGTAGTTCTGATAAACTGGAGTTACTTACACCTGACTGAAAAAACAAGCATACAGGTCTTTATTTTCAATATTATGCATATACCTATAATCACCGCAGTTGTCGAGAATAATTTATTATTTCCAAATAGAGCTATTTATGTCATCTTGTAAAAATGTGTCTTTTTTCTAGGGCTGTCAATCTCTCTGTGATTAATTGAAATCGAAATTAATCGCATACATAATTAACGGTGCCTGAACCGATACTTTTTAAGAAAGTAAAAAAAGAAAAGAAAAGAAAGGGTACTAAACAACTGTTGGTGACATTAAAGAACGGCTTGTTTATTGCTATGGTCAAAATTAAATGATTTCATAATAATGTATAACAATAACAATAACTTACTCACTAGTAAATTGCTGTTGAACGACAAAAACAACCACCAAGGACATTTACAATAACTTCAAATGCACCACGAAGCTGTAGTTTACCAGTTTCATTGAACGCACTGTCTGTGTTGTTTTTCCGACGGCAGCTCGGCAGCTGCAGATTGTTACATCCCGCTGTTGAGTCACAGTCCTCTACAGTAAAACGCAGTCAAAGCCCATCTACGGAAAGCCGTTCCACTCCCTATTAAGCCCCATTGTACCTACTTTGGTTGCAGTTCCACCAGAGTTCCACTGGGGGTGATCACGGTCCAGTGCAAAATGAATGGGACCCTATGGAACTAGACGGCTAAATTTGTCTCTTTCGCCTGATTGTCGTTGAGAAATCTCAGATTTGATTGTAGTTTTTGCAAGTTCAACATGGATTATAGGTCAAAAGTTGAATGAACGAGTACGTATGCCCTTTCGATTTGTTACAGGTTGAGTCGTTGTTGCCCATAACACGCTAGCATTCTGCTAATGAATGCTGATTGGTCAGTGAAGGACTGATTACGATCGGAGATCCCGCTTGACGGCATCCGAAGCAGAACCAGAATGCCAGAGTGAATATTTCGGCGTGGTCTTTAAAACATTAGCAAACCTCTTTCTAGCATGTGTATTGACAGGGAGAACCTAATCTGTCAGCTGTGTTGTCGATGCCTCGAGAGAAAAAAGGAAGCGACTCAGAGCTTGCCGTAAAGCAGAATCTCTGGCCGTATATGTGTATGACGTCATTGACATTTTAAAAGGCTTTTTAGAACAAAAAAGCCACTTTAAAAAAATCTAACACCCAGCAGTGTGTACTTTCTTAGCCTCCCCTTTCAAATGCAACATTCAAATTACTATACAAAAAATTATATTCTGAGAAAAGTGGATTTTGAGGGGTATAGCTCCATAGAGTCCCATTCATTCTGCACTGGCCTGTGAGCGCCCCCTATATGGAACTCTGGTGGAACTGCAACCAGTTCAGAAGCCGGAAGTAACGAGAGAGTGGAACTTCTTCCCATATTAGAAATTCTTTGACACAGTCAAACTTTACACCGTTCAGCGTTAGCTGTCAGCATTGTAACCGTGTTTAATCCAGCTACTAGCTAGCGGTAGGCTAACGTTAGCTGCTGTCGAGTATAGTGTTAACTAGCTAGCGGTAGGCTAACGTTAGCTGCTGTCGAGTATAGTGTTAACTAGCGTCACATGCAGCGGTGTTTGTGTTGCCTGAAGTAAATGTTCCAGTTAATGATACAGGCAGCGCATTCTCGTCTCCCTCCTTCATTTTACAGTCGAATGGTGGCTAGAACGCCTCCGGGTCAAACGTCAATATGGAATGGATTAATATGCGTTAATCTGCGTTATTTTTTTTGACAGCCCTACTTTTTTCATATCTCAATATATATCGCAAGGAAAAAAATATCGCAATGTCGGTTTTTTTCAATATCGTGCAGGCCTAACTGTAACTGTCCTGTGTTACTTTCGCCCATTTCATTGTGCATTTTTAATAGGGGTGGGAATCACAATAGGCCCCTTAATATAGTATATTCACAAAACGTATGATACGATATTATTGCATTTTTAACATAATTGCGAAGTTCTGCGATATATTGCAAGTTATTACCTATTTTTTCCAACTTTAAATTATGTCCCCAAAGGAAAACTTTGTATCTTTCACACTGTCAGTCCCCAGAAGGATAACTCAACTCCACCATCTATGGACTGAAAAAGCTATTTATTTTACTATTGTAGTACCAAAAAGTTAAATTCTTATGTGCAATTTATATAATAAAAGATTGATAACGTCCTTGTATCGATATAGTATTGCCAAAATATCGCGATACTATGCTGTATCTATTTTTTCCCGCCACCCCTATTTTTTACTTCAGCCTGACACTCTGGGCCATCACCTGGTCAGGGAGAACAGCGTCCGATGATAATTATCTGTGATTTTATATGTATCACAGTATACACAGTCACTATAGCCATTGTCAATATAAAAGTATTTATAAGCTCACAACACTCTTCATAACAATTTGATTTGATGATACATAACCATCCATCCTCAAAGTTTATTTCTATTAGTTGTCAGTGATTTACATCTATGTTTTCTGTGATTTAGTAGAAAAAGGCTCAATGGTGTTTTGAAAAAGAAAAAGGCTCAATGGTGTTCTCCAACGTCGCCTTCCAGGCAGCTAACCCTAACCCTAAACATAACCATTGCTGCGCTGCCTGGAAGGTGACGTTGGGGGCTTAAAACACCAAACACCTAGAAAAAGCTAAACACATGAGTACAGGCCTGAGCATGCAAATATAAGTGGTTCTTCAATATGCCTGAGAGGTCTGTTAATTGTCATTATGCTGTATGTTGTGTTGTGTGGAAAAAAATATCGCAATGTCGGTTTTTTTCAATATCGTGCAGGCCTAACTGTAACTGTCCTGTGTTACTTTCGCCCATTTCATTGTGCATTTTTAATAGGGGTGGGAATCACAATAGGCCCCTTAATATAGTATATTCACAAAACGTATGATACGATATTATTGCATTTTTAACATAATTGCGAAGTTCTGCGATATATTGCAAGTTATTACCTATTTTTTCCAACTTTAAATTATGTCCCCAAAGGAAAACTTTGTATCTTTCACACTGTCAGTCCCCAGAAGGATAACTCAACTCCACCATCTATGGACTGAAAAAGCTATTTATTTTACTATTGTAGTACCAAAAAGTTAAATTCTTATGTGCAATTTATATAATAAAAGATTGATAACGTCCTTGTATCGATATAGTATTGCCACGGAAAATATCGCGATACTATGCTGTATCTATTTTTTCCCGCCACCCCTATTTTTTACTTCAGCCTGACACTCTGGGCCATCACCTGGTCAGGGAGAACAGCGTCCGATGATAATTATCTGTGATTTTATATGTATCACAGTATACACAGTCACTATAGCCATTGTCAATATAAAAGTATTTATAAGCTCACAACACTCTTCATAACAATTTGATTTGATGATACATAACCATCCATCCTCAAAGTTTATTTCTATTAGTTGTCAGTGATTTACATCTATGTTTTCTGTGATTTAGTAGAAAAAGGCTCAATGGTGTTTTGAAAAAGAAAAAGGCTCAATGGTGTTCTCCAACGTCGCCTTCCAGGCAGCTAACCCTAACCCTAAACATAACCATTGCTGCGCTGCCTGGAAGGTGACGTTGGGGGCTTAAAACACCAAACACCTAGAAAAAGCTAAACACATGAGTACAGGCCTGAGCATGCAAATATAAGTGGTTCTTCAATATGCCTGAGAGGTCTGTTAATTGTCATTATGCTGTATGTTGTGTGCACCTGATGTTCATAAGAGTTCTTTTTAATTACTTTAAGTATATTGTATGTACTTTATGTGCCTCCAGAGTTAGTTAGGATTAGGGCTGCAACTAATGATTATTTTCATAGTCAATTAATCTGCCGATTATTTTCTTGATTAATCTATTAGTTTGGTCTATAAAATGGTGAGAAATGTCGATTAGTATTTCCCAAAGCCCAAGATTACGTCCTCAAATGACTTGTTTTGTCCACAACTCAAAGATATTCAGTTTACTGTCACAGAAGCATAAAGAAACTAGAAAATATTCACATTTAAGGAGCTGGAATCAGAATTTTTTACTTTTTTTCATATAAAATGACTTGATTTATCAAAATAGTTGTAGATTAATCGATTAATCTTTGCAGCTTTAGTTTGGATCTCATACTAATCCACTGGTCCACCTTTCTGAGCCAGGAAAAAGCCTGTTGGCTGACGTGCACTCTGAAAAACTGCTTCAGAGAAAAGTTTGAATTAAATGTCCTCTAATTAACCCAGTAAGCATGTTTAAATCTAGTTAAATCTGCACTAATTTGCTGCTCTAGATCTTTACACAAGCACCACCGCCCTTCTTGCTTCAGCTCTAACGAGAACAGTCTAAATTTATGAGTCAGCCTGTGGGTCCATCTCAGTGGAATGTTTTTGTTGAGGCACTGTTGAGAAATGAGGAGGGGGGCAGGGGGACTCTCTTGTGCATCTATTAAATAGAGGTCTGGTCTCAACTCTGATCTCTGATCAAGACATGCTGAAGCTGTTGAACTGATATCAGTGACATCAGTGTATGGCAAGTTTGATTAGATTACCACAGTGATGGAAGACCACATGGTAGTATCATTAGAAGTGTTAGCTGCCCTCAGCACTGTAGAGGCCCCTGGACAATTAGTCTGGTAGCCAGCTGCAGCACAGCAAAGAGTCAGCTAGACTCATAGCAGCAGCTCATGCTGCTGCTTGATATGTTCTTACCTCTAAATCACATATACTTTATTATAACCTAATGAAGAAAAATAATTCTGTGGTAAGTGACTCCAGTATTGAGTTATGAATTACAAGTTGCTGGCCCAGATTTCAGTTACTGAGTTTTTTTTTTCTGGATAATTCAAAAACTTAATATTTGTTAATTGCCATCAGTTTGAATTATTTCCATACCCATGAACAGCGGTAGAGAGTAAAAGTAGATTTACTACACTGTACTTAAGTAAAAGCTTGAGCTACGTGTACTTGAGTATATCTGTATACTTTATAATTCTACTCCACTACAATGGGGAAATATAGTACTTTTTGCTTCACTATTGGACAGTTATTAGGTACTTTACAAATGCTTTTTTAATTTTTTCATCAAAGAGGTAATTAGCCATTATTATCTATTATTTGCTTATGAAAGCAAAGATTAGAAAATCAAAAATTTAAAATAAAATGTGTATCAGAACTTTGATTTTCTTCATTCCTCTTCTAGCAATCATCTTGTGTCCCTCAGATTTATCTTGTGACCCTTAGTAGGGGCCTGCCACAAGTGGACCTTAGTGTGGGAAATTCACCCTACACCCTAAATATACTAACACGCTACATGTTTTCAAAACATGTAATAACATGTAATGACGTGTTATTACAACCGTAATAACTATAATAACAATTGGTGATTCGCTGTTTGCTAGCAAAATGCTCTCTGGTAATCATACTTCTCTCCTTACATTTTTATGTCCACAGTTTGATATATAATCCATCAGTAGTCCTTGACTAATGGTAGATAAAGACACCGTCACACTATCGAGAACTTCACATACAGGAGTTTAAACATTCATGCCCCATGCTTTCTGAATAGGCCCTTTTAGCACTGAAATACCTAAATAAATACCTAAGAAATGCCTAAGTAATTATGACACATCCTCACATTGTTGTGAGCTGGCACTTTGTTGGAACTTTTTTTTCTTTTGGCCATGAAATCTGCCTAATCAGGGATGTGCTAAGTCGGAAAGTGGATGGTCAGTGGAAATATTGAATTGAATTTGCTGACGTGTCTAATGCAGCTCGGACAGTCAAATAAGGGAAGCATTATCTTTGACTGTATCTCCTGCTGTCTTCAATTGTTGGAAATGAATGAGGTCTTTGATTACCCTCAGTTGTCTGATGCTGTCTGGTTGTCATGTGATTACGCTGAGTGACTTTTCCAAAAGTAGCATATCAACTATGTTGTATTTCAAAGTAACCACTTTGAAGCAGTTGCTGTCAGTCTTGCCAGATGGATGAAACTAAAGCTCAAGGTTCAGCCGATAACTCTGGCAGCATGGCACTAGTCACAAATATTAGCAGTGGTATAAATATCAGTGGACTGAATCAGCCGTACGACGATCTGAAAGAGGTTTTTAAACATACATATACACATAATAGTGACGCTAAATGTCTACATTTAAACTGCACAAGTAAAGTTTTTATAGGAGTATCTAATGCGAGGTCAGGAAGGAGGTAGTTTGGGGTGTTTGCAAACTCTCACACAACCTTTCTCATGTGTAGTCATGATCATTTGTAGCTTAGTGCTGTGTGACTAAGATGATTGCATTGCTGCTGTCGACTGTGGGTATTTAATGAGTCAGCCCTTGAGTTTTCTGGTTCCCCTCCCATGATGCACTCATCCACCAGTGCTCCAGCTCCTCCCACCCAAAAGGTTGAGTTAATTGAATGTGCATTAATGTTTGAGAAGCCCAGTACTCACCAAGTTCGCTCTTGGGATAGAATTTAGTGTTGATAATTGATAACATTCTCAGGAATGGGGCTTGGTATCAAATCTGAATAATTTTTTTTGGAACTGATTGAAATGTGTCTATAGCACTATGCGTTTCAGTGCTTCAAAATGTGTGAATGTTACATTTTGTAAGTACGGGTGGCACATTTGTAAAATACCAAAAGCTGCACGATCAGATCATAATTTAGTGTACTTGTCAATCAGACAGTTTTAGATTTTATATCATTATAGTGCCAAATTTAGTCAAGTTTTTAGACAAAGATCTTGTACAGCTGCTTTTCGTTTAGACTTGTCTGGCGACGATTTAGCTTCTGGAAGCAATGGCCAGTGTTTGTGTTCCAGTGTAGCCAGTGGCTATCCAGATAATGGCTATATGGGCCAAGACTTCCGCGCGATGGGTCCGATTAGCAACATAAGACGGCGGAAATGAAGTTGGACTTGAGAGAGGACATTTCTACAGATGTTACTGATTCAATTTCACGTGATTACCACATTAGTGCAATAGCGGTAGTAAAGGGGGTTTAAATAATGTATCCATTAGTAGCTGCAGTGTACGCCAACAACCACCAGGTGGCACATGTGAGCAGTCTAGATGCAGTTTTTTTCTTGGTAGACTGGGGAACAGCGAAACCCCATTAAAGTATTTGGAAATAAGTCTCACTTTGTTAAATTATCTGCCGAGCCTCTCTAATGCCTCTAATTCACCCATTCACATACACACAGATGGTTGCGGTGCTGCCATGCAAGGCGCTGGCCCACTACATGACACACCTGTAGGCTCGCTGCTCCTCCTCAGTCAGTGACAGAAGCTGCATCAAATGTCACTTATTTGATAGCTCCTCGACTCCTCGGTCCTCGGCTGAACCGGAAGTTGTTCTGTCCCTTCTCGGTGAAGGCCGTCTCAAAGCTCTTATTTCTGCCCCGGGGACCGAGGAGCAAGCATCGAGGAGGGATCGCCAAGGAGCCCAAACAGCTAACGTATTCATGTGACGCTTCAGAGGAAAGGACGTCTCATCCCTCTAAAACACATTTGCTTGTTTCCTCTCTCCTCCGATTATTTCCTTGCGTCTCTCCCGTGCCTCCTCAGTGGGACTAAGACGCGAAGAAGGGAGGCAAGTGGATGAGTCAAGGAGGCAATTTAAGCGACATGAGAAGCACCTAGAGAGAGGTGACAGTGGTGGCCATAAGAGAGAGAGAGAGAGAGAGAGATTTTGCTCTCTACGGACAACACTGGCATCTCTCTTCTACAGGAAGTTGCTAGATTGGTTGCTAGTCGCTTCTTTGAACCTGCCCCTGCTGCTGTACAGAGGCTTGTAGGCTCTCCGTTGGTAGCAGAGCTGGAGAACCGCAATAAGCCGTCTAGGAAACTAGCAACTCCCCGCCCCAGCTGCTGTACTGTAGGGCTGTTGGAACGAATTCCGAAATTTGAATATAATTCGAATATTAAAAAAATCAATACTATTCGAATGCTAAAATTACTATTCGAATATTGCTTTTTATGAATTTTTAAATGTTTTATATGCAATCTTGCCTTTCTCGTCGCCTTGGCCTACACGTATGTGAAAATGAAATGCTTTTGTTTAGTCTGAACAATAAAGTTTTTGAATCGTATCACAATCGTACACGTTCCCTTAAAGGAGAACTCCGGGCAATTTTTACGTTAATCTTGATCGATATACTTTTTTGAGTACTGTCTATAGCAAAAACTACGAGCCGAATTGGTGCTAGCAACATGGAGCTGCTGTAGCTAATGTCCAGAGCTCCCATTAGCTAAAACGGCAGTTATGGGGGCATAAGCTAAAGAGTGCCTTTGTGCCTCTTAACAGATTCAAAATGCAATTAAAATGTCTGTGCAATACAATACATACATCCACGCGGTATCATCATCACAATACTATCAAAAATGGCGGAGAGCGACCTGAGGGCACACCTGACAACGTTACACCCTGACAAGCTAGGCAATCTACCAGAGGAATTGCCGCTAAAAACGGGCAAGAATTACTTTTTTTCTGCCTCTCTCCTCATCATGGAGCTTACCAGCCAACGGACAAACTGACATGTTTCAAATGTAAAGATATGAGACCGATCAACATCACGCAGGGGTCTGGATTTAAATATTTTATTCACGAGCTTGAGCCAAGGTACATTAAAGTTGACAAATTAAAGTCATTCATTTTGTCCCGCTGTTTTATTGTTAATAAGAAAGCGATCACCTGTTTTCAAAAGTTTGTTTTGTAATGTTAGTAGTCCCTCTAGTGGACATAATGTGTAACAACAACCACATGCTGAGAGTGGCATTGGCGATCCATAAGCCTGTGTAATATCGTACATATTAATAACAGGATGAATTTGAGCATTTAATATTCGAATATTAAATAAAATAACAAATGGAATTCGAATAGTATTATAGAGGAAGATTGACAGCCCTACTGTACTGCGCATGCAGGAGACACACACACACATACACACACACACACACACACACACACACACACAGATATTCCTTGATTTGTAATTAGATATGGTCCCATTTAGAGTAAAATAAACATTAAAGCAGGGTATGCTTTAGGGCATGGCTACCCTTTGACAGGTCGCTGTTTGCGACAGAATAGAGGCCTAGCAATGCTAACCATTAGGGCTGCACAATTAACCTGACTCCGCCAGATGGATTGCTTCGCATTTGCTCGACATATCCATCTGGGAACTTACCGTTTGAGAACTTTTGGGAAGGGGCGAAAATACTGGTTAGCTGATTGGATAAACCATCTGTCTGTCACCACCTATGTTGGTGATAGACGGGCCAAATCAACCAATCAGATCAACAAAGCGTATGAAAATACAACCACAAGCCCCTGCTGCTGCAGGCAAAGCATAGCTCGTTAGCTCAGCAAGCAAGCAACATGTCGGTAAAGGATATTTGCCGTTTGTGTAACGAGAATTTACGAATAAAAGGCACCATTTCAGGTTCCCGGTCCATATTCCAAAAGAAGGATCCAAGAGAAAAAAGCATTAGCGAGCGGCTAACAGAATTAGGGCTACCGCTGTCTGAAAATACTGGTTAGCTGATTGGATAAACCATCTGTCTATCGCCACCTAAACCCGCCTCAAAACCAACGCTGATTGGTCGGTTGTTTGGCGAACGGCTCCAAATTTTCTCTGTCTCAAGATGCCAGACTGATCTGCGAGTGGAAAACTGGAGCTCGCGAGAGCAGGACGGTTTCATGAGGCTACTGCACAATATCAGAAAAATGTGATATCATTGTTGAATATTGCGATGACGATATGACTCGCAATAAATACAGAAATATGTATACAGTTTTAATGTTTTTCTGCTTTAGGTTCTCGCTGCCAACATATCCCCCAGACAGTGAATAGCCCATGCACACAGAATAAAAAAAAATCAAATGCATAATTCCATTCCAACAACATGGTTTTTTTATTGCAAAGCTGCATACAGCCAGAAAAAATGACAATAAGGGACAATAGGGCTGTACAATATGAGGAAAATATGCGATTTGAGATCACGTTGAATATCGCAATAGCGATAGTACTTGTGATAAAACAAATATTAAAGTTTACTCAATTCTGCTGCTTTCAGTATTCTGCTAAAATACAACAAATTGCTTGTTTTAAACAAACGTACGGAAATAATTTCCAACATTCTTTCATTAAACAAATTGAACATTGAGTTAAATATAAAAGGCACCACTAAAAAGAATGACCGTTACATTTTAAAGTGCAGTTTTCTACTGTTATTTTCTTTTAAATAACAAATCTCTTGAGTGTCTTTCGCAATATGTTGCAGCCTTTCGCAATGTGCTTATTGTGCCATCGCGACAATGATTAAAAAAAGGATATATTGTGCAGCCGTAAGGGACGTCACATGTTTTAACAGCTGGTAAAGTCAGCTTATGATCCATAATTCATTTTATTTCTATGTTACTGTCAACTGGTCGAAATGGCAGTTTTGGACTGAGGCTCAACAAGTGCTCGCAAGCATGGTATATGGTCGAGCGAGCTAGAGAGTGACTGAAGAGGGGAATTACTAGAATTGTTGGAACTTTATAAATTATAGAGTGTGGTCTAGACCTACTCTATCTGTAAAGTGTCTCGAGATAACTCTTGTTATGATTTGATACTATAAATAAAATTGAATTGAATTGAAGAGAGGGAGCAGTAAAATAAAACTTTTTTGCCGTTCACTACTAGAATTGCAACTAAAGGAAGTTTCTCACTATCTCTATCTTCATTCATATTTTAAGATGCTACAACTTATATCCAGCTACAAAAGCCTGAAAAGTGGGAAGAAACAGAAGTAAAGAGAGTCATTGCTATGGAGATGATACACCGTCTCATCGCATTTGTGTAAACTGGCAGGTTTCAGAACGTTGCAGACCAACACATTGTAAGTAGTTGCAAGTTGTAACTCATCTTGTTGTAAATCATCAGTCTGAACCGGGCCTAAGAGATATCCACGACTTGGTTGCCTGGCAAAATTTAAGCACAAATACGAATCTGAAAACAAATAATTAAATTTGAACCTTGTCATTTTATTCAAATGAAATGCCTCTCATTACTAGGGCTGGGTATCGTTCAAACATTTTCGATACCGATACGGTACCAATACCGTGACTTCGATACCGGTTCCTAAATGATTATTTTTTCGATAACAATTTTATAAAACAAAAAGAAATGACAACATAACACATTTCGACACAAATCTTATTTTTGTCTTCAGCTCCTACTACGTGAGCCCCGTCTGTGTAATGTAGAGTTTTTCCCCTGTGTCTTTACACCGTGTAACGTTAGACAGCCAGTCACAAACATTAGATCTTGGTAGAAGCATGCTGCATGCTTATTGGCTGACTGACGCTGATGAGATTTACTTCTTAGGTATTGAAATTGGGTATAAATTACGAGGCATGTTTTGATACTCTATACTTTAGAGGCAATTTGGTCGGTGCCTAAAAAGTATTGAATTCGGTACTCAGCCCTACTCATTACAACTGTCTACCCATTTCTTTGGTGCCAAGTAGTTGTGATATTTAGAGTAACTGGCAGCCAAATTGGGATAATAAAATTTGAAAGGAACAAATCAAAAACAATACTCTACCTTTATAGTTTTTGACTATAAGACTAGCATGAGGAACAATGTTGTTTAAACTTAAGAAGTGTTGGGGAACAAACACCTATTTGTATAAGTCAGGGTTACGCTTATCCACACTGTAGGGGCAATATGAAATGTAGTGTGTGTTTGTACATGCATGTAGGAGTATGTGTGTGTCTGTGTGTATACATACACTTGTATGAGCATGCTTTATTATGGAAAGTTCTTGGCTAGGAAAACCAGCATGTTTACTTTGCTTGGTTTTAAACATGTGCTTTGACATGTTACACCATTTCCTGATGTACTAAAAAGCCTCTCTGAGGGCGAGCTACTTGCAGGTGTACAAAGATACATCCTGGCTAGTTTGCTCAGCTGTGGGAAGTGGACGTGGTGGAGTTTCCACCAAGCCAGTTGGTCTGCCTCACTGTCAATGGTTGGGGGACAGCAAGTAGCTGTTGAATTCTGCTTAAACAGCTTGCTCCAGCTGCACAGAAGATGAGGTGGGGACTGAAGTCGTTTCAAAGAAACTGCACAGAGCTTTCTTCACAGTAGCACAGGGAATCTGGGATCTTTTAAGCATGCCATGTCCAGAAGTTGGGTTGCAGGCTTATCATACTTTTGTAGTCATATAGTCTAGCTGCTCTCTTCTCTGCTAATGATACACGCCAGGTCTATTTTCACTAGGCCGCAGGGTGTTCAAACAGCCAGGGAAGGAAGTGGAACAGCGAGAGCATCCAGTCAATTTACCAAAAGACACCCCCCAATATTGTATATGAGAAATTCATCTTGGAGGTGGAAAAACAATAAGACACCACATATCTTTTTTATAAGAACAATGCCAGCAAAGAGAAGGCATGGAATTCAATTCCAGGAGTGCTTGGAGTTAAACACGCAATTTGGTTTTTCAAGTACTTTTAGAGACAATAAAATCTACGAGTCGGGAAGGCAAGATGCTCTGCTTCTGAGACGCTCCCGGTATGGTATGGCGTTCCGCAGCACAGGCGCGCCCAGTGAAAAAACAGTGTTAGTCTCTGTCTTTTCCTTTTGGGGTTGATTGGGGATGCAGCACAGTAGAGAATGCCGGAGTGCTTCGTGTGAGATAATTGGGTAAATATTGCAATTACTGGTTTATGTATGTATGTATGTATGTATGTATGTATGTATGTATGTATGTATTGGGGTCCATCCATCCATCCATCCATCCATCCATCCATCCATCCATCCATCCTTGCTCAAGGCACGAAGTTCAGTTTAGTTCAGAACCATACAAATACAATTAAAACTGTGAGTTTGAGCAATGGATTAGGGTAAATCAACCAGAAAAGTGTGAGAGTAAACAAAGGGTGTAGGTTCTGTATTAGGTTTTGCATTAAAAACCAAACATGAACTGGAAGGCCCAGGCACTGAGATCTTGGCCCGCTTGCCCAAAAAGCCCAGAGAGCTCCATTTGGAGTGAAATGTGTTTTTTTATTCTTTATACATCTATTACATACACATACAACTATACAACACACTAAAAGATGGGAAAAAAGCATAATAGGGGCTCTTTAATCAGACTCACAAAACCCTCACTGCATCCATAGGCATGATGTCCTTTGCCAAATAACATGCGATGGACTCTTTGTGGCGCTTGGATGTTTTCTCATAAGGACTAACACTTGCAAAACTCTGATGAATGGACGTCTGTTCGGCTGTTTTGCTGCTACTTGATTTGATGATGGTCTTTCTGCTTTGGCTAGTACTGCCAGATATTTTTAACTCTTTAGACATTTCTTTGTGGTTGTGTTGTAGGTGGCTATGGAGATTAGTTGGTTCCCTCTTGTTGCCACGTGTTCGGCATAACTTACATACTGTATTACCTGTGTTTGTAACATGTCTGTAATGGGGGCTTTTACTGGTCAGGACAATTCACCGATATGGGGTGACTAGTCAGGACACGGAAGGCAGGGATATCCTTTGAAAGGTTTAATATACCTAAACATATACAGATGCACAGGCACTATTCCTTATACACTTTGTAACAGTGTAGGTGTAGTTCTAAAGAAAAAAGAAAAAAAAACATTGTTAACTAACAAACTCACAATTGAGACTAATTACTCTCCATAATTACTTAAAATAAACAGTGCTTAACTTGTCCTGAAAACGTAAACTAAAATAAGAATGCCATTCTATAGGCTACACATACTACAGAGATAAAGGCTGTCACTTAATGCAAACTCGATAATAAATTGCTACATAAACAGTTGGTAGGTAAGCCTAAACTTTACTGTATAAATCACCAATATTAACTAATATCTATATGATATAATTATAACACTTACTTGTGGTCACTGACGCACATGAACACCAAGTGCAACTTCACTTATAAACTAAAACTTAACAAGCCAGGGCATGTTGTAACATGTTGGAAAGGGGGTGTGGCCTATCAACGCACTGTCCATGCCCTGTCCATGCTCAGATCACTTGAGCCTTTTGCACAAAGTCGTTTCTCCTGTATCCAAAGTATTCCCAGATAATGTAGGGGCCATTCTTCTTAGCCACAAGGGTCTTCATCTCATCTCTCTACCTTCTGCCATCTACAATGCTCTTGTTCTTCATGCGCTTGACCTTAGTCACGCTGTCCTATTTATATCTGGTCAACTAGAGCAGTGGGGCTCCATGTGATTGGCCAAATATTTTGACATGCAGCACGTAAATGCATTGCACATGTAGCCTAAATATCGCAGTTGTATGCAGTGTGTATATTGCGCATGTAAGGTACATTTTCGGTATATCGTGCAGCCCTAGTGCTGCGATAGTACGTTACAGTCATCCCAGGCTACAATGGACAGTACAGAGACGGCAAGAGTGAGCTCAGATCCCTGAAACGCTGACCAATCAGAGCAGACTGGGCTTTTTCAGGGGGCTACATGCGCTACGACAAAGCATCTCAGACAGAAGGTGAATACAGCACCCATGGGCAGTATGACAGTATGAAACATGTTCTAGTAGAAACACAAAATGCAAGTATAAACATGAAATGAAGCATAATAGGCCACCTTTTAAAGGACTCTCATCTAGATCAGGGAAAATCAGTTGATCACTTACCTATGGACAGAAAAAGGCTCTGCAGTACAATTCTTTCTTTTACACTGTGCTGTGTAAGAGGTTAGATATGTGAAGGCCACCCAAAGCTCTAGCAAACGGCAATGGAGTCACTGATAAAGTAGAAAAAGGCCAGGGGGAAATGCCATTCTTTAGTCAAGTTTGCGTTTGACTTTCACCTTTAAAACATTCCCAAATGAATAAACATTGGCTCTAAAGTCACAGCACTTGAACTAGCACAATAGTACAATGATACTAGTGATGAATTGGCGACCTGCCCCTCAGACCTATAAAGTGTAATTTGGCCTACGCTGATAATTTAATTGTATTGTATATCAGGGAAATCATCATTAATACTTCTTACCAGGGTATTTTATCTAATTTTAACTTCTTTATTTATGCGTGTGTGTGTTTGGTTTTATTAATCACTGTATTTGACACTGATAAAAAATGTTTAAAATAAATGTTGACAAAGTCTACTGTATAGCTATGTTGGCAGACTCTGAAGCTGTAATGCTCATTGTTTAAAACACAATAAGCATTTCACTCATTTCATGCACACGTCCACATTCATTGTGTAAATATGAAAAATGCCTAAGACCCAAATGTAGAACATTTCTTGAAATGTGTGTGTGTGTGTGTGTGTGTGTGTGTGTGTGTGTGTGTGTGTGTGTGTGTGTGTGTGTGTGTGTGTGTGTGTGTGTGTGTGTGTGTGTGTGTGTGTGTGTGTGTGTGTGTGTGTGTGTTTCAGCTCGGACCAGGGAGGTGATGGTGGAGTTTGGGCGCCTGTATGAGAAGCAGTATGCTGTGGCTCTCTTTAACAAAGTTCGTTTTGACATAGAAGGAGGAGGTGGCCCACAACCCCAGCTACTACACCGCAAGGTAAAACATCCTCCTCCACCACTCTGCAAGACTCAGAGCACATATTTCACTACATCAACTCAGTAATAAAACATGTAGACAACCTGTGAAAAAGTTTTTTTTTGTTTTTTTTTAAATACACCATTGAACATTAAAGTATTGTGAAGCTCCATAGGAGAACTCCCAATAGCAAGGAAATGAGATCGAGAGCTGGGCCCTGAGGGTGACAAATTAATTGGGAGACAGTTTGGGACAACATTTTCCACTGTTCAAAGAACCCAAATCACTAGCATATTCACTTCAACATATGTCATAGGCAAGGTTATAATCGTTAACGAAAACGAACGAAATAACGAAAACTAGGTGGGAAACAACATTGTCGTTAACTGAAATAAAAATAACTAAACTAAAACTGTAATGTCTGTTTTGCAAAACTAACTAAAATAAAATTATCGAGTAAATGTCCTTAGTTTTTGTCTTTGTGGATGTCTTTCATAGAGCAAATAACGTATATCTTTCCGACCATGACATTTCCCGTAGACATGTATAAGGGGCTTTCCGACCGGAGGGATTTTTGCAGTTCTTAGAACTAAACATTCCTAGAACACTTTTTTCGTCGTGTTCCGACAGGAAAAATTTGGGGATTTTTAAGTTCCTCTGGCCTCAGTAGCGTACTTTTTTAGCTCCTACTTCAGAGCAGGGTCTTTTCCCTTTTCCCTTTTCCTAGGTGCACTTGATTGGTCGAACTTATAAGTCACGCTCACTGCCAACTCGGAACTTGCAGACAGAGCAACAACCAACAACGGGACATTTTTAACAATTTCCACCATCTTATTCATCATTAAATTCACTTCTGATTGACAATTTGCTTCAAAGTTTTCGGAGTTCAGAACCCATCAAGTGAGGCGACAGCCAGCAAGCGCCTGCCCCGGCTTCTAGCACGTCACTCAGCCAGTCATGCTCAGACACACACACACACACACACACACACACACACACACACACACACACACACACACACACACACACACACACACCTGCAGCAGGCAGAGGTGTGTCTGTTCCGAGGATAATAAAGCCCCGTCTGTGTTGAGCAAAACATTACGTGAATTACTACGAGAATGGACGTGCATTTAATATAGGAAAAGTGCACAAGTATTAGCATCATTTGTTGTTGTTGTTGTATGTGGCGCTAAGGTCTAGTGACGATGCTATAAAGACCATTGCCGTGCTTGCGTCACTCCCTTACCCCTCCTACCAGTCCCTATGGCCACTTGGCCAGTGGGAATGCAAACGGAAAAAAATATTTTGGGGGAGAGTAGTTCTTAGAACTGCTTAGAAGTGTACTTTTCCTCTAAAAAGTACAAGTACTATCTGGTCGGAAAACACTTATAGTTTCCGACTGGGAACCCAGAAATTCCGACATTCCATGTCAAATTGAACACAGCATGTCTGTGCCCCTCGCCTGGCATCATGGCGGTACCGAAAGTCGGAAGAAAGCGGCAGTCCATTTTGATTATGACTGTCAGATAAAAGCAAGTGCCTTGCAGTGGAAGGACGGTAAAATATGTGGACAATTTATTACAGGGAAAAATCCCACAAATTTTAAAGTACATTTGAAAGCGCACACAAGCTAGGAGGCTAACCTAGCTTACCTTAACAAGGTCGAGGAGAACGCAAAGCCCCCTTTCCCCGAAACAGAAGCTAACCCCGGTACAGGGCATGGATGTATGGATACAGGGCCAGGCAGCATGACAGAGACAACCGCAGGACAGAGTACACTATAGGAGGGCTTTCACCGGCGACCCGATAGCTGCTGGTTAGTAGCTAAATACGCAGGAACACCAAAAGCGGGAGGAAGCGTAGGTAATATGTGGATTAATACTGGGATGTCTACTACTCAACTGTGTGAGTCGATTGACTTCAAAAAGTTCGCCACTTTACTCGAACCAAAGTTCAAAACACCTGTTCATGTCTGTTATGTATGTAGGTTTTTTTCCTGGTCACTTACACATTTTGCACTTACTGCGGCATGTTGTGTAGACTGTTTACATATTTATGACCATATGTAGGCTACATTTTATGTACTGCCGTTATTGTTGAATACATTGTGAACATATTTCTAAAATTGTATGATGTTTTTGTTGAGTTATTATTACACAATACTTTTTCTGACCTTTTTGAATCCCCCGACAAATAACCCATATTACAAAAAAGACTAATAAAAACTAGTGCTGTCAGTTAAACGTGTTATTAACGGCGTTAAAGCAAACCCATTTTTACGGCATCAATTTTTTTATCGCGAGTTAAGAATAAAGAGAAAGAATAAAGAATGCAGACATCACCGGCATGATGACGTCATTCACGTGCATATTAAGTGGCCATGCTGGGGGGAGGAGCAGGTTTGACTCCGGCAGCAGCTAAGTTTCCAAAGATTAGTAGCAAACTAATAAACAGTTAGACTACAAACCGACAGCTTTCGTATTAGCTTGTTGGTAAAACATCGCTATTTGCAGAGTAGGCTAGTTGTGTAAAACAGCGCGGTGGATGAGAGCTAGCAGACGTTAGTTAGCATGTTTCCTTAATATCTAATGACGCATTGGGGTCATTTTTGGATTTATTACAGTAAATATATAACATATTGGACCGTTGACCCTCTCCTTGACTATTCACGGAGGAGAACCCAGAAATAATGAGTAGGGGAAAATGCCACGCTTCCAAGGCCAGCCAGGCGGACCAATCACAGTTGTTGTGGTCTGCGTCACCCCGACGTGTAGTTACATTTCTGCATGTCAGGCTATGGCATAGGGTACAGCATAGGGTTTGTATCTACACGAAACTATGTACAGTGTTAACATTATATATGTATAGCCTGTCAGTGGTTAAAAACAAGCCCTTTAAGTGGACATACATTGACGGTGCGTAATTGCCTCATAGGATTACATTGCAGCCCGTTTCACAGTTGCTGGCTACTGGGTTCTCGCTCAATACTGGACCAGTTTTAAAAAATGATTGTCCCCATTAGTCACTAAGGCACATAGACATGAGAAAATAGCTGTCCAGGTTGGAAAATAACGAAGTTTCCATTTGAAGGAAAACAATGCGAGTTGGATGTTTGGGGATTGTGTTTTATAAAACCACTAGCTTTTTACCTGCTTCGCTAGCAATAAAAAAGCTTTACATTTCTCCTTTCTGTGCAGTGTACTGCCATGAAAATGTATGTTTTTGCCTTTTGTAGTGTATAAGGTTTGTGTTGAAATGTGTCGTCTTTTTGCAGATTCCTCTGGAGAACAAAGCCATCTTCTCTGGCTCGCTCTTTCAGTATCTGGAGGAGAACAAGAAATGGAGGAACCGCTTCCTCTTCGTTCCAGACTCCTATAACATCAACTATTACGACAGCAAAGCGGTAAGGGGGAAAGAATACGGTCTGTACAGTAGAGCTGTCAATCTTTCTGTATAATATCATTCAATTTCATTCTATCTTTTTTTAAATATTAAAATTATATTAAAATATATAATGCTCAAATTCAGCCTATTATTAATACTTTACTTCACTACTCAGGCCTATGCATTGCCAATGCCACTATCAGCATGTGGTTTTTGTTATACGTTCTGTCCACTAGAGGGATTTCCAACATTAGCCTTGAAAGGGCACCTACATCATGGCACTAGAGCTTAGATCGGCCCAAAAAATCAAGCCCGAACCTACCCGAGCACGTTGCGTCCGAGACCGGCCCGGCCCGACACATTAACTGTAATTATGAGCCCGAGCCCGATTTAAACCCGACACTTTTTTAATACGTGGGCCGTTATAACTGACGTTCTTAACTACAATTCCGAGTTGTTTGAACTACAGAAATCTGTAAACTGCGCTGTTTGTTTATTCAGAATGGAACGGATCGCAAATGGATCTGAATGAAGAAACGTAAAAAAAAAGAAACAATGATGAACAACATATTGTTGTCACTGCCCACGACTTGTTTAAACTGCTTCCATACCTCCGACTTTCCTCCACACTTGCTCAAAGGTAATTCTCCTGTTTTTCTTTTTTTCTTTACATCTTCAAGCTCCATGTTGCACTTAAGATACACAATACAGCCCAGCAGGCCCGGTGTGATGCGTGCGAGAGGAGGAGACTCCGCGCATGAAGTGCTGCATTTTGTAACTGCAGCCTAAATTTTGTACACATTTGTTACTTTTATATAGCTTATATATACTTATTTATAATAGTTCTGATTATGGCATAGCTTTCTCCCCACCCAATTAGGCAAAATAGGTAATGGATAAGAAAAAAAAGAAAAAAAATGCTTGATCAAGGGTCCGGCCCGGGCCCGGCCCAGCCCGAGGGTAGTGGCGGAAATAACAGTCGGACTCGGGCTTGGGCTGAGAATCTAAACTCGACATGGCACATTGCATTTCTGGCACACCGCTTTGTTTACATTCATTTTTCAGCAACGAGCACACATCGTAGGCCTGTAACAATTGCAAATTTTGCTGAACAATTTATTGTTATTTATGTATTATATTTTATGTATTTACTTTTTTAAGTTTAAATGAATCCCAGCATACATTTTTTGTTATATATCACTGTTATGTGACCCAGATACACAGGTTCACATCCTACGCAGTAAGCCACGCCTTATCTTAAAATGGTGTATTTTTTGCTTAAATTAACAAAAAATGAAAATAGAACATTTATTCCTGTCAATAAAAACAAAGCATTAATCATAAACAAAAAACAGAGCGTGTTTAATTTCTCTGGCTTTAGATGGCTACAGCCTAGGATGTTTGGAGTTGCTATGGCAACAAGCGACAGCTGCCGCTAGCATAGCTTCAGCTAAACAGTCCGACCAATAATCACTTACATATTTACAATTTGGCACATCTAAACAAAATCAACAATAACCATCGACAATCATACTCCTTAAGACCTTAGCGAAAGTTGGCAAACAAGTTGTTCTGTACAGATTAGTCATCCAACTTTTGTATTCATGAAAACAGCAACATTTCAAAGTGGCTTGTTTGGTGCATATTTTTCCATGCAGCTCTCAGTCTCGCCCCCCATCGTTAGCAGATGGGTCCCTCCCTGTTTAGTCAGGTAGACAATTAGAGCTATAGCTTTGTAGAGACCGTGGGATTTCCCAAACTGAATAAATCCCGCCCGCACATATAAACACAAAACTGCTTTGCATCATCTGCTGAAAAAATAATTGTATTCATTAGCATGAATGCCGTACAGTTTAGTTCAAAAACATCCAAAACACCAAAGTACGAAAACATAGCGGACCAGACGTAAACTTTTATTTTGAAAAGTCGAACCACGGGGATAGCACCTGCCGGGAGGGCATGAGACTGGAGGTCTCCAGGCTGCAGCCATACCCGACTCAAATATCCTTTCGGTCCCGGTGATTATTTGTGAAATTGTGCAAACGACAGCCTTTACAAGGCATTTGAGAAGGAAGGAGTGGTAGCATGCAAGCTCCCAAATTGACACTCGTCTGAGAAATTGAGTTTTGGATAATGTTCAGCTTCGGCAGCTTTACCTATATGCTAAAATATACAATGACTGAGGAAGCCTAGTGACGAGTCCATAGCAACCAGTTCATGTGTTGGTCTCAATGTTTTATTGTTTTATTTCATGTGAATACTAGTTTACTAGAGGAGTAACTTAGTATTTGAAGTAATGCAGGAAGTGTGCATTTAGTTTCCATGCTTATTGTGTTTCCACAACAATGTTAGTGACTAAATAGCCACTGCTAATGCTTGCTCTTGGGGGAACTATTGGAATTGTTGGGGCTTTATAGAGTGTGGTCTAGACCTACTCTATCTGTAAAGTGTCTCGAGATAACTCTTGTTATGATTTGATACTATAAATAAAATTGAATTGAATTAAATCTACTGAAATGGCCACCATAACAGTGGAGTGTGATGTGTAAGGTGAGAAAGCAGAGGTTAAGTCATGTATGTTGTGGTTGTAAAAAATACAGTGGCTATCTGTGCACAAGAGCAAACCAGTACGGAAGGCATCAATAAATTATTGGGGAGGGTCATGCCTCTTCCCAATCATTTTGGAGGGTCATAGAAAAATGTATTGCTGGCGAAGGGAGGGTCAAGTCTATTTTGACTAAAGATCCCAAAACTCCTCCGGTAGCCCCTTAAATAAATAACGAACAGTCCCTTAGCACAATGACATCATGTTAGAAAGCAGAAATGTCAGTAAACAGAGTAACAATAGTGTTAGCCACCATGCACCAGCATTGATAACTAACTATGCTAACTACTTGTAACTACTTTTATAGTGGTTTATAAGCAACCTGTTTCCTGCAGATTGTCACATTAATGATAATACAGCTATTAGAAGTTTACATTTGAAGTTGAAGCAGACTTGACAGCTGAAGGGCAGCTAACGTTAACGTAAGCTGTCTACATGAAGCTCCCAGCTGAGCTCCTATAACTCGCGACGCAGTTAGGAAATAAGAACCAAATAATTAACGACAACATAAGCATTTTGACATTGTGGATGTCAATTTTAAACTCCTGTTAAAACAGTATTTTGCATCCTTCTTTTGATTCCCAGCCACAGCCTGTCACTCCCTCTCGACTACTCGGTATCTATCGTAGCTCCATGCCTTAAGATCACTCACTCCCGCTAACTTATTTTTCATCAAATGTGACGTGACAAAAGCATTTTGTTTTACCGTGTGGGTAGGCCAAGGCAAGAAGGGCGAGACCAACACTTTTTTTTAGTTTTTTTTCAAGATTATTTTTTGGGCTTTTCTGCCTTTTAATTGATAGGACAGCTAGGTGAGAAAGGGGGGAGAGAGAGGGGGAAGACGTGCAGGAAATCGTCACAGGTCAGATTCGAACTCTGGACCTCTGCGTCGAGGCATAAACCTCTCAGTATATGTGCGCCTGCTCTACCCACTGATCCAACCTGGCAACACTTTTATAAATTAGAATTTTTTACTATTCGAAATATATTAGACTTTTGAAATTCGTTCCAACAGCCCTACTGTACAGTGTGTTTTAGATTATGCTGTTTTGATTAACATAGTCTGACATGTTAACTCTGCTCCCCGTCTTAACTACCAGGCCCATGACCGACACCTTCATCCCAAAGGAACCATCAACTGTGCTGGCTACAAGGTGCTGACATCTATGGAGCAATACCTAGATCTGTTCAGCAACAGCCTACCTGGTGAGGAGAATGATGGTAGTGGAGGTGGGAGAGGGGAGCAGACGCTGAAGCTGCAACGTTTTATGCTGATACTTTTTACATTTTTTATATCTTTGTTTATATGTATTTATCTATTTAATCCTTATCAGGATGGAAAAGCTTCAAATGATCATTAATCAACCATAGGACGCAGGGCTAGAGGGCACTTCATCATGTTAAATCTACCATAGGGTCATCCAAAGGGCTTTTGTGCTGTTTTTTTCTTTGTTCAAACATTGGGGCACCAGGGAGGCGATTGCTGCCACTCTATTTAGCCTCATTACTTTCATAATCTTTGTTCTTACATTGGTACGGTTTACTTTATTTATAACATTCAAATCAGAGATATCTTGGTGCTTTGTAAAAAAATAAAGGTGAATCGTTAAAGGAGCATAGCATGTTGACAATTAATAAACCTTACTGCATTTTTCCCTTTGTTGTTGGTAGTTCTGTGCTTGTTCACAGATTACGTTCTCATTACAAGCACAGGGTTTTCTGTACCTTAAAAAGTCTACAATTTCAAAATCAAAATTTTAGGCCTTAAAAAAGTCTTAAAATTGCTTACAGTAAGTATTGTGTTCTAGGTCTTAAATAATTTTAAATTTCTTAATTTTCCTACCTCATTATGCTCATTTTTTAAATTCTGTGGTATTATAGTTCTTTCTTTTGCTAATCCAAATATAACTTTGCTGTATTATGACTATAAATGAGACCAACATGTAACCTATATTGCAGCCAATCAGCTTTCGTGTTATTGGTGCGAGTCTCTTTCGGATTGTACCACAGACATAAAACGGATTTTATTCTTCAGCTATGGGGAAGTGCAAGTTTAGCAATACTTGGCTTGAAAAAACTGAATTTAGGGCTTAGTTGATGTTGTGATAAAGGTCTTAAATTTAATTCATAAAGTGAAACCTGCAGAAACTCTGCAAGCAGTCTAGCTAGCGTGGCTACAGCAAACAACGAGATGCCTTTTGACTGCCTCCGTCACAACCTCACCCACCTTTCATATTGTAGCGGAAATGTCTCAGAAATGTCCTGGAAAATTGAAGATATCTTGTGCATCATTTTATAAACATAGAATACAATTTAGCATGACATATTGTGTTTGGTTTATCAGAAAGGATTGGATCTTGACTATTTAGGCAAGGACAGCTTTATTTATATAGCACATTTTAGCAACGAGGCAATTCAAATTGCTTTACATAAAACATTAAAGAGCAGTAAAAAACAATTAAAGAATATAAGAATAAAAGCTACAGTGCAGTGTAAGAAATTAATTATTTTATTTGATTAATGCTTGACTGCAGAACATTAAGTAGTAATGCTGGATCTGCTGAAGACTACATAAACATTTTCAAATGCATGCATTTATCATAGGAACTATAATATGTTGCATTTCTCAGACATGCAGAGAGTTTAAACTAATTGCTCAGTGTGTTTATGTTGCGTACATTTTTGCAGGTATAAAAGCTAAGGTGGGAAGTTCCCCTTTCCTTAAGTGTGCCACCCAGTTCCCTCTGATCCTTTGGCACCCTTACGCCCGCCACTACTACTTCTGTGTGGTGACGGAGAAAGAGCAGCAGAAGTGGCTCGCTGTCCTCCAGGACTGTGTCAGACATGCTAATGATGGTGAGTCCTGTCAACTAATGCTCACCAAAAATTCCTGCATACTCACATGCTTATAAATGCACTGAAAACATGACTAAACACCATTCTCTCAACATATTATATGACTAGGAGTCATTAGACTATGTTCTAATTTAGGTAATTATACATGTACTTAGGATGTTTCAATTCTGATACCTGAACTTATCGACCTTATATTAACATCTAATACCAGTCCGTTAAGAAAAAAAAAAAGTATATATTATCGTTTTTTAACAGCTGTATACTACTAACTCTGTATGGATGTGATATGATCGCTATCATCGTTGTATGGCCTGGCTCAGGTTAAACCCTTTCTAAAACATGAAAAAATACATATAGAGAATGAATTCAATAGGACTTTGTTTTATTATCTAGTTTGACAAGTCAGTCATAATGGAAAAAGAACCTAAACTAATTAATAGATTTTTTTGGGACTAAATTACACTACGTAGTATCGAAACACTGCATAGACTCACCCATTCAGTGCATAATTTCTTGATGTTGTGTTAGCTTTTTCTGAAATATGGAGCAACTTAATCCCAGTACTTTATCCACAGTACTGAAAGTGGAAATAAAAGTAAATACATCAAGGCATCATGCCATGACATATTTACCTGGTTACCATGACGCTCAGCTCAGATGAGCATTGTGCAAGAGGTCCCAGGAGGAAACTGTCACTTTGTTATAACTTCACCTCTGCTGTTTACTTTAGCAGAAGGTTCATTAACTGACAGGTGCTGAAGTTTATTCGCCAGACCTACGCTTGCATATTGTAGGGTGGAAACGGACATAGACAAATAGGTGTTTGGGACTCTGTGTGTGTGTGTTAATAAATTAGAGTGTAAATTACCAGGTACAGCTTTGCAGCATTGCAGTGTTCCTATGTGAGGTATGTTCCATAGACTGTAAAAATAGTGGATGTATCTTCCGTGAAATCACCTATTGGTTTGTGGACTACTATTTTGAAGCCTCAAGTTTGGCGATACGGGCACCACTATCTTGACTTTTTGCAACCTGACGTGACTAATTTTGACAAGAAGTTGGAGCCAGTGTTGTTTGTGGTTGCAATGGCACTGCGCTTAAGGGGAACATTTTCAACCTTTCTGACACGAGTCATCCGGATTTATCTGCGGGTAAACGCGGACCTCCGGTACTGTCGCCATTCACTCGCATCTACAGCAGTGCAGAAAATTGGTTAACTTTTCCTTAAGTCACCAGCTAACGCTAGCGGTAGCTAGCTAGCTTGGTTGGCATAATGCTGAAGAACACATTTTGTTCCAATTGAAGCTTTAGTGTGTACCTTTTTTATATTGATGAACGTCTGTTAAATTCAAGCCATTGCCAAATGAGTTGCTATAAAAAGCTAATTAAGCCTATCGGCTCCACAAAACGCTCTCTGTATTTCTCAGTATTGCTATGTTCAGAAACTGGTGTCGTCCGGCGACTTTCGCGTGCAGAAAATCTAGCAAAGATAATTACCTCTTCTGAAGAGTCCATGTTTTTTTAATCCTCCGTGTCCTCCTTGGCTACAAGCAACTGTGTGGAGGAGAGGTGGAAAAATTGCGCGATCACCAAAGGCTTATGTCATGGATGCGTCGACAGTTTTGTTGTCATTACTTAGAAATTCCTCATGGGGGAGACAGAAACTATGCACTATAACACAAATGTTCCAATTAACTTTGAAGTGAAAACACAAAGGGTCCAAGTTTAAGACGAAAACATGGACAACACCCAAAAACAAGTTTATAGCTATGCCATAGATACACAATTGTCAATTTAAAAAAAAAATAAGACCATAATTTACAAAATGAACATCATGCTGTATTGGAGAAGACTTAAAGTAGTGATTATGGTCTTAAACTCATTGTGAAAATGTTTATTGAGGAAATAAATTAGGTGAGAAGTAAGGCCATTTTCCCATAAATGTCTATAGAAACGGACTCATTTGTGCAACCAGTGGAGTACCCCCCTGCTGGAAATAGATAGAATGCAGAATGGAAATAGACAGAATGCAGGTTTAAAGGAGAACTCCGGCCAATTTGTACGTTAATCTTGATCGCTATAAATATGTTTGTACTGTCGATAGGAAAAAAAAAAAAGACCAGAATCGGCTAATGCCCAGAGCTCCCAGTTAGCTAAAACGGCAGTTATGCGGGCATATTCTAAAGAGTGCCTTTGTGCCTCTTAACAGACGCAAAATGCAATTAAAATGTCTGTGCAACATGAACAGGGCCCTTATGTGACAACAAGATGCGTTTTCAACTCAGACATCCTGCCGGTAGCTAGCTTTCCCTGCTAGCTGCCATCCGGGATGAGTTTGAATTCAGCCAGGCTTCGGTGATAATCATCACGCAGCAGTTCCGTGTGTATTTGTAGCTCATCCATTTTGTGTGTGATCAATCTGGCGTTGGTGAGTAGGAGTCTTGGCAGTGGCGATCTGTGTGGTAGTTCCCGTAGCCGGGCTAGCAGGCCCGACCGGTATCCTTGTTTCTGCTTTCTCCCCGCCTTCGTCGCCTGCCGCGGCTGAAAACAATCCACTGAGCGCCAAGACAAAGACAAAAGACAAAGACACGTTTTCTTGCGGCGGCCTTTATAAAAATGAGCAGTGGTGAAAGTTATTATAGTCCATGGATGTATTAAGAGAACGTTATAGTCTAGTCATGTTATGATGGGACGTGGAAGTGATGATGCTCTTCTTCTCCGTTATTAGTGAATTTCTGTAGCAGAAACAGCGCCACCTATAGTCCTGGAATATGAAGTAGCGTGTTGAGTTTTTTACAAATGGATCCGTTTGGACGCAACTATTCTTGAAACGAATCCAGGGAAGACGGGTTAAAAAAAAAACCCGGTCTTGGGGGGGGGGGGGGGGTTAGTGACAGTTAGTCATGACAGTTACAGAAACATGGGGGGAGGGGCGAGCTTGCTCTGTTTTGTTTGGAATTTACTTGGAACGTCAACAGAAGTGACCATGCAGGAACTCATAGTGCACCTTTAAAGTCACTCAGGCTTTAATTAAATTGGTTTCGTTAGTTAATCCCACAAGTGTATGTACAACCGAGTGTATTGACAAGGGAGAGACCTGAAATCCCCAAGGAGTTGTGGAGGAAATACAGGGAATGTAGGGCAGAAGCAAAACGTGAGCCAGAGAAGAGATACAAGCCGTATCTGCCTTCCATCAAGATGGGAAACGTGAGATCTCAACAAGATGAACGAGTGAACAGCACTGGCGAGAAGTCGGAGAGATTATGGTGAGAGCAGTGTTGTGTGTTTCACTGAGACATGGCTACACAAAGACATGCCTGACTCCAATGTCTGTACACAAAAACTCTACCAGCACAATGTGAAGGATGTGTGAAATGGTATGAGGATTATCACTGACTACAAGCAGACTGATAGCCAGACAACAAGAGGGGACCTGGACTGGGCCAACGAGTTGAATCTGGTCTTTAACAGATTTGATGAGGGGGGCCCCTTTTTAAGCTATCCCCAAGCTCTTTGACCTGACTTCCTCCCTGATGAAGTCCCTGGAAATGCGGGTCCTGTCACACCTTTGGTCCCTGGATCACGTGATCCCCTTCAGTTTGCCTACCAGCCAAAGGTGGGAGTGGAAGACAACTTCATATTCCTGCTTTACAGTGCCTTAAGTGGGAGTTATGCTTCTGCCGGGGCTCTACGCAGAGCTTACGCCATAGCCTACATAAGTGGCCTGAAGTTTATACTTGTGCACTGGTGTCTGTGTTGTTCTGAAAGGTGCACGTCAGGCTACGGGTAGGGTACGGCTCAGGGGCCGTATCTACACGTACCTACATACAGTTGTGGCCAAAAGTTTACATACAGTTGTAAAGAACATGTATGTCATGGCAGTTTGAGTTTCCAATAATTAATACAACTCCTATTTTTCTGTGATGGAATCATTGGAGCACAGACTTCTCTGTCGCAAAAAACAGTCATGAAACTGCACAACTGTACGTACCTAGGGCGTGGATTTAACGCAGAAGCATACAGTAAATCAGACTTAATCTCACCTTGACAGGCCATGTAGCACTGTGAGGATCATGTTCTTCCAGCCTGCCCTGCTATGGGGCAAGCTGACAGCAAGGTAGACGCTGCCCCGGATTTTGGACCATCTGACTGGTCGGGCACAGTATGTTAGACTACAGGGCTGCCTGTCTGACACTGTGGTGGGCAACATGGGAGCCCCACAGCGGAAAATCTTGTCACCCTTTCTCTTCACCCTCTACTCCTCGGACTTCAGATTCAACTCCAAGTCCTGCCAGCTGCACAAGTTCTCGGACCACTGCAATTGTGGACAGCTTCAGTGAGGGGAAGGAGGCTGAGTACACAGGTGTAGTGGGCCCCCTGAGTGGTGTGGGCGCTGGTAAGACAAAGGATTTGGTGGTGGACTTCAGTAGCTGAAAAGCTGAACGACACCTTCTACACTTTTCCATCCAGGGGGTGGATGTGAACTAGGGCTGCAGCTATCGATTATTTTAGTAATCGAGTATTCTACCGATTATTCCATTGATTAATCGAGTAATCGGATAAGAAACACTTTTGTTTTATTGAAGAGCAATAATATACAATAGTTTGGTTTAATTTTTGGAAAAAGCTACATTTGTATTGCCTACATTGCTTACAATATCATCTCTCAAAAAACTAAACATTAAGTGCATTTAAGTGCCATATTCCATTGTTTTTAAAGAAAGCATTTTCTGAAATGCAATAACAACCTCAAACTAAGGCATATATTAAACATACATAAACATTGACTTAAGTTGCGCAACTTAACTTTCAGAACTACAAGTTTCAACCTGAGACTGATCTGTATATAGGCCTATACAGTATGTAAATATTAGTTATACTCAACCTATTTTCATTTATATATTTGATTACAATGTCACACAGCTCTGTTACACTTATGCTAATAGATCGTTGATCAGCTGTTTCTCCGTGAAGAGAGAGAGTGGTGCACAACAATCAGCTGTTTTTCCGAAGGGATAGTCAACAATTCGGCTCTTTAGATCAAATTGTGGTCACCACTACGTATTTTCTTGTCTTTGTTTTTGGTAGTTGTTGTGTTTGGTGTAGTTTCATTGTCCATACGACTCTGTGATTTACTTTTGTCGGGTCCACTTTGTGGAATGGATGATTAAGTTAGACTCAATGGGCCTCATTCACCAGCCGTTCTTACGAAGAATTGTGTTCTTAAACCCCACGCACATTTGAGTGATGACAGTTTGCTCCAAATAATTGGTTACTGCATTTTATTGAATTCTACAGTCGTTTACAATGATAGTATTGTAATGTAATGTATTTGTGATCATTTGTTGGAAAAAAAAAAATCATAGTATGCAAAGAAACACTAACACTGCAATTTACAGCAATTAAACTGATTAAATCGTGTGTTATTTGGTGATTGATTGCGCTGTTTATAGGGCCAAAATGCAGTGGTGGAATATAACGAAGTACAAATACTTTGTTACTGTACTTAAGTGCATTTTTCACATATCTGTACTTTACTTAAGTAGAATCAATAGTGCATACTTTTGACTTTTACTTTGTTACATTTTGCAGCAATTATCTATACTTTTTACTCCACTACATTTCTACAACGTTGCGTTACATTTTCTGATCAGTTTTTCCCCCTGCCAAAATGTCTTCCTGACTGTCACACGTTTGTCTCACCAGTGAAGTTTGGTTGCCATAGATATATATGGGGCACCGCTGATCCTTGCTTCCAAACCGGCTCTGGTGCTCCAGAGCCCAGGCGCAGCGCTGCTGACCCTCGGTAATACAGCCTCCGGTAAAAGTGAAAATGAAAATGTTTGAAAATCTCCTCCCCATGTTCGCTGCTTCACAAACTTTATTTGCTTACGCTCCCATGGTTAAAGGAAATAAAACCGTCTTAAAATACATCCATGAATAAAACCAACTGCATTTCGATTCTAACAACATATTTCCGTTTTATGCTGGTTAGGATAGGAACTTTTTTTTTTTAAAGCCAGGCCTTGTTTATGGTAGTGGACATATTACCATTTAAAAAGTGTGGTACTATGCAAATAAGATTAAGAGAATAACTCGGTATGCAAGAATTTTAATTTTAATACTTAAAGTACATTTAAAATTAGGTATTTTTTACTTTGGCTTAACTAGGGTTGTCATTGTGGTACTTCTACTTTTACTAAAGTAAATGTCTCTGGTTATCTGTACTTTTACTTAAGTACTGAGATTCAGTACTTCCTCCACCACTGCAATGTACAAGTCATCTGCGACTCTGACAGCCATCTCTTGAAGGTGGTCTCCCACTTCCCAGGAGGTGCACAGGAAGTGTCATGTCCTTATATGGGAATTTGCAGAATTTGCAGGGTGTTTACTTATGCTAATTAGGAACAACTGGCACGCGCTTTCAATTACGAAGACGTGGGATTCATCAATCAAAACTGAACAATTCTGTTGTTTAAGAACACGTCATGAATCCGACGTAGACTTTTCTTAGGGACTTTCTTAAGAACAAGTTTAAGAGAAAACTTAGGAAGATATTGGTGAATGAGGCCCAATGTTTTCTGTTGAGATGCTGAAGCATTGATGTTGTGCTATTATTGTGGTAAGCTAGTTGGATTTTTGCAGTAGACACACTGTGCAGAGTTTTGGTTTTAAGTACGTTTCAACTGATTCCAAACTTTGGACACTTTCTGTCGTTTCCTCCAGCCTGTCTCTTCTCTTAGCCCCTCACTATTTATGTTCTTTCTTCGTTTTGTAATCTGCGCCGTCAGTCTTCATGGCATGTGTCGCCAGCAGCGTCAGCCCGGTGTGCGACAGTAATAATCATCCGTGCGGAAACACCGTGAGCGGTACAACGTTGGTAACATTGATTAAATGAAGCTTCGAGGCAAATCATTTTGCATCGAGGATCTTTAGTAATCAAATTATTTGAGGAATTAATTAATTAATTACTTGAGGAATCAAGCCCTAATGTGAACACTGTGCAGAACTAAAAACACCTGGTATGGAGTATACCTTTTTTTTCTTTGCTAAGAGCACAGTCTACAAGGGCCAGATCTGACTCTACTTTCTGATTTGGCTTTAGCATTGGATGTAAATCATGAGGGTGCAGAATGGTCCAAAATAAACATTATTCCAAAGATATTGGACTGCTAAAATGGCAAAGGTATCAGTTTATTTATAGTCTATATATATCACATATATATGTCACACCAGCTAAGAAAACTGTACACAATATACATATTCAAAACATTGTAAGTTGTAAGCGCAACAAAATTCAGTGTTTATTATTTATACAAGGACATTTATTTACACATTAATTGGTAGTAGGTGTACCAAAAACTCTCTTTCAGTGATTTGTAGAGGTTTGGTCGTGTTTTCAGCTACACACAGCACCCCATGCCTCTGCTTGGTTTTCCCTCTGCTCACTGAAACCGATGCATTGGAATTTAGTGCCATCACAGTCACTCTTTAAACTAGCTTAGTGCTTTGGCCACTTTAAACAAGACTTTGTCACTTTCATGTCATGAATGAGTGTGTAGTTTACACAAAGTAATACAACTATGGCAGTGAGTCAGAACTGTACTTCATCTAATGTACCACTCAGTGTTATACAACGATGTTTATAGCTGCCTTGGCAATTCAGAAATTTGGTATTTAGAGCCAGAGGCTATGAGTGGTTTTTAAAGTGTGGCTTAACAGCAGCTCTTAGTTTAGACTGCATTGTCAAGTCTGGTCTCTACCTTTTCTTTAAATTCCCTGTCTGTCAGGCTCACACTCTTTCTCCTGCTGTTTATTTCAGTGTGTTTCTCTTGAGGTCTCTTACTGGAATCATTATCTGATCATTGGAAGTAGTGCAGTGACAAAAACTTTTAACTTCTTCAGTTTTGTTAGTTCTTTCAGTGATGAAACTTAAATTTGATAATCAGAAAACATGTACATTTGTGTAGTGGAGTAAAGCAAATGAAAACTGATAGATTTTCAGGATTTATCATCTCGGAAGCAGATGATTATTTTCTACTTAGTGTCTCAGCAGTACAGAGTGTTGTTTGGAAACCTGTGTAAGTTGTAGGGCAGGGTCTGTGAGGAACGACCAATACATGAGCCTGATGCCTGAGCTGTGACACAGGCCAGCTGCATGATTGGTCCCTGTGCCTCTCCCAAAGAAGTGCACCAAACGGCCCATCACGTTCAGGAACATCAAACGGGTGTGTACTTCCACGCTATCTGACTCCCTAGCAACCCACCTCGCCACCCACCACCCCTCCCAAACAGTTGATGGCATGGTGGAACACTACAACCGTGCCCTCTCTCTCAGCCTGTACCTTGTAGCTCCTCTCACCACACGTTATGTGTCTTTCTCTCATCCTGCCCCCTGGTTCACCCCTGAGCTCCGCAGGATGAAGACCATAGGACGTAGGCTCGAGAGATGATATAGAAGATCCGGCCTCACTGTCCATCGTGAAGCATTTAAAGAACACGTCACGAACTACAAAGAAGCCCTTTCTCAGGCAAAAACAAGGTATTACTCCACACTCATCGGCAATCAACAAAAACACCCCAAGTTGCTCTTCTCCACTATCAACCGTCTACTTCACCCTCCTGATGCCGCTAAACCCTCAGATGCAGCTAACCTCTGCTCCAGGTTCCTGGATTTCTTCCAGCAGAAAGTGGACACTATCCACTGGCAGCTCCAGTCTCCTGGGTTCTCCCCCTGCCCCAAACTGCCCTAACAGGATTCTCACCACTCAGCTGCCCGCTCACCTCATTGCTGCTTATCCGCCTTCTCTCCACTGGATGCTGACCAAGTAAAAAAACTGGTCACCTCTGCCAAGACTTCAACCAGCAGTCTTGACCCAATGCCCACACCCTGGTCAAGGCCTGTCTTCCCATCCTCTGCCATCCAGTGGAAAACATCATAAATGCATCTCTTGCCTCTGGTGTGGTACCATCCAGCTTTAAAATGGCAGCAGTCATCCCCATTCTCAAAAAGCCAGGCTTAGACACAGACGGCCCCAACAACTGTCGTCCAACCTCCCTTTCCTCAGCAAAATCCTGGAAAGAGCAGTGGCTGCCCAGCTTCAACATTGCATGTCCCACCATGAGCTCTTCGAACCCCTCCAATCTGGTTTCAGAACCAACCATAGCACTGAGACCGCCCTCATCAAAATCACTAATGACCTCCTGCTTGCTGCCGACAATGGCCTCATCACCATCCTCATCCTCCTTGACCTTTCTGCAGCTTTTGATACAGTTGTCCCATACCATCCTTCTCCACCGCCTCTTTGAGCTCATCAGCCTCAGTGGCACAGCACTGTCCTGGTTCCGGTCCTACCTCACTGACCGGAAATAATTCATCACCCTAAATGGCTCCAACTCGGATCCAGCCACCCGCCAACCATGGCGTAACCCCAGGGCTCTGTGCTTGGTCCTCTGCTGTTCACCATCTACATTCTACCCCTAGGTCATATTGTCCATGAACATGGACTCAACTTCCACTGCTACGCTGATGACACTCAACTTTATATCAGCACAAACCCCACCTCCCAACTCCCACCCCCAACTGCCTGCAGGAACTCAAATCATGGATGACCACAAACCTACTCAAACTCAACAGTTATAAGACAGAACTCATGGTGGTGGCCCCTGCACCACTGCTCAGGAAAATTGGAGACCTGGCCCTGGTTGTGGATGGCTGCTCCATTTCCCCATCTCCTGAGATGCGCAACCTGGGTGTCATCCTGGACTCCACTCTCTCCTTCCGGTCCCACATCAAAAACATCACTAAGTCCGCCTTCTACCACCTCAGAAACATTTCAAGACTCCGGCCTTCACTCACACATTCAGTAACTGAGACACTCATCCAGGCCTTCATCACCTCCCGTCCGGACTACTGCAATGGTGTCCTGTCTGGATTGCCCACCAAGGCCCAGAACTCTGCTGCCAGGGTTCTAACCCACTTCAGGGCTTGTTGTTGTTGTTTCACTAAGTCCTTTGACCCCTAACCCCCCTCCCCCCCTATTTGTTAAGCGACCTTGGGTACCTTGAAAGGCGCTATATAAATCCTTATTATTATTATTATTATTATTATTATTATTATTATAGAGCTTATAATTATATAGGAGCTTTTCGTGCATCCCTGTGGAGGCTGGGGGCATTGAACCCGAGTGGACAATGTTCAAAGTTTCCATTGCTGAAGCTGCGGCGGGGAGCTGTGGTCTTAGGGTCTTAGGTGCCTCAAGGGGCGGCAACCCACGAACACCGTGGTGGACACCGGTGGTCAGGGAAGCCGTCCGACTGAAGAAGGAGTCTTTCTGGGATATGTTATCCCAGGGGACTCCGGAGGCAGTTGCAAGGTACCGAAGGGCCCGAAGGGCTGCAGCCTCTGCCGTGAAAGAGGCAAAGCAGCGGGTGTGGGAGAAGTTCGGAGAAGACATGGAGAAGGACTTTCGGTCGGCACCAAGGTGCTTCTGGAAAACCGTTCGCCACCTCAGGAGGGGGAAGCGGGGAAACATCCAAGCTGTGTACAGTAAGGATGGAACGCTGTTGACCTCAACTGAGGAGGTAATAGGGCGGTGGAAGGAGCACTTTGAGGAACTCCTAAATCCGACTAATACGCCCTCTATGGTAGAGGCAGAGCTGGAGGATGATGGGGGATTGTCGTCAATTTCCCTGGTGGAAGTTGCTGAGGTAGTTAAACAACTCCACAGTGGCAAAGCCCCAGGGATTGATGAGATCCGTCCAGAAATGCTTAAAGCTGTGGGTGTGGAGGGGTTGTCTTGGTTGACACGCCTCTTCAACATTGCGTGGAAGTCGGGGACGGTGCCTAAGGAGTGGCAGACCGGGGTGGTGGTTCCCCTTTTCAAAAAGGGGGACCAGAGGGTGTGTGCCAATTACAGGGGTATCACACTTCTCAGCCTCCCCGGTAAAGTCTACTCCAAGGTGCTGGAAAGGAGGGTTCGGTCGATAGTCGAACCTCAGGTTGAAGAGGAACAATGCGGATTCCGTCCTGGTCGTGGAACAACGGACCAGGTCTTTACTCTTGCAAGGATCCTGGAGGGAGCCTGGGAGTATGCCCAACCGGTCTACATGTGTTTTGTGGATCTGGAGAAGGCGTATGACCGGGTCCCCCGGGAGATACTGTGGGAGGTGCTGCGGGAGTATGGGGTGAGGGGGTCCCTTCTCAGGGCCATCCAATCTCTGTACGACCAAAGCGAGAGCTGTGTCCGGGTTCTCGGCAGTAAGTCGGACTCGTTTCAGGTGAGGGTTGGCCTCCGCCAGGGCTGCGCTTTGTCACCAATCCTGTTTGTAGTATTTATGGACAGGATATCGAGGCGTAGTCGGGGTGGAGAGGGGTTGCAGTTCGGTGAGCTGGGGATCTCATCGCTGCTTTTTGCGGATGATGTGGTCCTGATGGCATCATCGGCCTGTGACCTTCAGCACTCACTGGATCGGTTCGCAGCCGAGTGTGAAGCGGCTGGGATGAGGATCAGCACCTCTAAATCGGAGGCCATGGTTCTCAGCAGGAAACCGATGGAGTGCTTTCTCCAGGTAGGGAATGAGTCCTTACCCCAAGTGAAGGAGTTCAAGTACCTTGGGGTCTTGTTTGCGAGTGAGGGGACAATGGAGCAGGAGATTGGTCGGAGAATCGGCGCAGCGGGTGCGGTATTACATTCAATTTATCGCACCGTTGTGACGAAAAGAGAGCTGAGCCAGAAGGCAAAGCTCTCGATCTACCGGTCAGTTTTCGTTCCTACCCTCACCTATGGTCATGAAAGCTGGGTCATGACCGAAAGAACGAGATCCAGGGTACAAGTGGCCGAAATGGGTTTCCTCAGGAGGGTGGCTGGCGTCTCCCTTAGAGATAGGGTGAGAAGCTCAGTCATCCGTGAGGAGCTCGGAGTAGAGCCGCTGCTCCTTCGCGTCGAAAGGAGCCAGTTGAGGTGGTTCGGGCATCTGGTAAGGATGCCCCCTGGGCGCCTCCCTAGGGAGGTGTTCCAGGCACGTCCAGCTGGGAGGAGGCCTCGGGGAAGACCCAGGACTAGGTGGAGGGATTATATCTCCAACCTGGCCTGGGAACGCCTCGGGATCCCCCAGTCGGAGTTGGTTAATGTGGCTCGGGAAAGGGAAGTTTGGGGTCCCCTGCTGGAGCTGCTACCCCCGCGACCCGTTACCGGATAAGCGGACGAAGATGGATGGATGGATTATTATTATTATTATAGAGCAAAGCTTCAGAGACCTAACTTCTTAACAGCTCTGGTAAACAAGATGTGGGTGAACTAATCTTACCCCCGATCAACAAGTCATTCTTTTTCACACAGAGGGATCTGTTAGTGTTTAATGGTGTAATGCAAGGCTGGGTTAACCCTAATTGGGGTCCTTGTGGAAAAAATTTACTGTGGGCCTCTATAGAGCTCAACAGTGAACACCCACTTTTTAAACCGCTCTGGTTCCGGAAGTGATTTTCACCATTCAATATCTCCATTTACGTTTCATTAAATGCTTATATAAAAAGTTTTAAGCCTGGAACCAAACAATGTTGGGGTTACGCCTAGGATTGTGGGTGGTGTAGTACTTCTCCATGACATCACAAATAAAACATGTTTTACTTTAAACAAGGTTGATATCATGCAGACTTCTGGCTTCTACAGGGGCATAAACCATCATTTCACAATCTCGTACCTCGTGGTCAAACCTGGATGGTTTAGACATTATGGCTAATAATCAAAATCATTATGGAGAAAATAATATAATATTAAATATAAATTATATAATAAATAATATAATTTTTACTTCTGGAGCCACACTGTTGAGCTCTTTTTTTGTATTATCCTGTCATCTTAAAGTAAAATAGTTAAACACAAATTAATTTAGTAATATGTAGTTCTGAAACCTTTACTCAATTGAATTGAATTAACAATTTTAATAATTCATTAATCGTTTTAAGTAATTCATCAAGTTAAAATTGCAATCATTCACTGGCTCCAGCTTGTCAACTGTAAAGGTTTGCTGCATTTCTCACTTTTAAAGTCTTCTTTTTCTGACATTTTACAGTTTGTTCATTAAAAGAATGAAGGTATTGACACAGGTCTGCTCAACAAGGCAAAGCCTCAAGATTAGGAAGTAATGTTGGACCCTGCTGAAGCCTCTTATTACATTTGATGATAAAGTAGTTTATTGGTGCATATTCTCAAAAGGGTGCATATTCAGGCCCTAATTATCTAACTATAAATTGAGGAATCTCTGTGCATGTCTCCCGCATGTGCAGTACAGCAGCAGGGCCGGGAAGTTGCTACATCCCTAGTAGGCACATTGATGCGGTTCACTGCGGCTCTACAATTAACCCTGGTCTCCTGGGTGAAAGTCCTGTTTGATTTGGCCCGTTTACCACCCCAACCTGCCTCCTTTTGCATGGATTTTCGGTCTTCAATACTACGCTTTAGCATTGTTGCTCTTCCTATTACGTAATCTTACAGCACCGCGGTCAAGCTGCTGCTATGCCCAATGCGTCCCATACAGACGCTAAAGGGTGCCTGCTGCATCGGTATCTGACGCTGAGGGCCACTGACGTCAGTATTTGACGACTTGGAAATGAGAACGAATTGCCCAAGCATGTCATCGCAGTGTGACAGCTGATTGCTGTATACTCTACATGCAAATGATGAAATGAATTGTACACAAACACGTTAGATGAACGCCCAGGCTCTTGGGCTCTCCAGCACAATGTTTTGTTGCCGGCGGTTGCACACATTTCTCCGGCCGTTGTGCGCGCTGTAGCAGCTTCCTCAGCAGGCAGAACCAGGCTACCTGCTTTCTCCGCGCGGGCCACATCACTACCTGGATGTGTGACGGCTAGACAGAAAAAGGGTACATGTTGAATCTCTAGATGAGCTGCAGCCGAGCTGCGCCTGAAAAAAAATCCTGCTTATAGTCAAAGTTTGGCCAGTTACGAACAGGCACACACTCCAAACAGGGACTGTACTAGTAATAATAATTGTAAAGGTTCCTGTAAAGGTTGTGTTAGGTTCCTCGCACTTTCAATGCCAGTTTCAGTTATGTAGGTTGTTAAGATAAAAGAAGAGACTATAAATCCCAATTGTGGGTTTGTTTGAAATCCCTTCATACCATCTGAGGCTAAGTCAAATAATACCCCCCTCTTTGATAGGGTCTTAGGACTTCCTGTCTCTGATACTAGTAGGAACTCTGGTCCTGTCACTGCCCTCCACCCACATACACACTTCTGGCTTTGTCATAGTTCTCTCACACTATCCAATAAGGGCAATAACAGCATTTCAAAATTAGCCTGTATTCTTTATCACAGCACTCAGTGTTAACATGCTTTTCTGGTTCTGACAACAATTTTCATTTTCTTTGGAAGCCAGACAACTTGAGGATTGTAGAAAAGTTTGCACTTTGTTGCACCTCTTGACTACTGCCAGTAAAAGCTAAAACAGAACACATGGGCACACACACACACACACACACACACACACACACACTTCATTTAGCTATATATATATATATATATATAATTTTTTCCATGCTAAATTCGCAGTTAACACCTGACATAATAGCATAATATTATTTACTTAATGTAGCAAGCAATTTCATTTGATTTATAAATTTGAAGAAATCCTTGTTTGCCTGATTCAATGTATTTCCTAAATGTATACTTTTACACATATTCCTACCAAAAAAATCCTTAATGCCAAGAATGACACACACTTTTGCCTCTGCAATATTCCGTTATTGCTACTACAGGTTAGCTAGTTAGCCTAGTTGACCTTAGTCATTAGCCAGCTCACTAATCAAGCTAGTGAGCTAGCTTGCTGAACACCCCCTGTATCAGGATGCAGTTAGCTTTTTCACAGCAGAAACTTACTGACTGGCAGGAAAAGGTGTTACAAATAAAATTAACGATGGCTCAGTTTTATCCCCAGTAAGCCATGACAGTGTTGACAGTACAAAGAGGAATTCAGCCATAATTTATTTAATTTTTTGCACCTTTTCCTAGTGTGACATGTTAATGACTAACTAAAAAATGGAAGGCACTTTTTTTAAGTGATGACATTTCTTTCAAACTGCCAAATCAATAGAATGCTAACATGCTAATATGCTAACCACTAACGGCTACTAATACTCCCACCCCAGGTTTGTCAGAGGAGAATAAAGTCCAAACACCTGCCTTCACTGATGCTGTACGACTCTACCGCCAAGCTAAAGGGCACTATGGCACCTGGGACATGATGTGTGGTATACCATCACAGGTAAGCATGGCAGTATCTATTACTGTCCTCTGTCTCCTGGGCTGTGCTTTTTCTTTTTCAAGTTTGAATGACGTAATACAGTATATTACTGATAAAATATACCAGGCTTGGTTCCACTACTGTAGTGGGTGAAGCAGAAATCTGACTCCCGACATGCTTCATGTATGGGTCTTACATAATCAAATTATATCGGCGCATGCAAACAAATTCTATATATTCCGGCCTTAAACTGATTTCTCCCATAACCTGGTTTCTTGTGTGCATCTTAACATGGTACAGTCGCCCGCTCCTCATTTACATAAAGTTGAATCCAGCCAACTTAATGTAAATGAGGAGCGCTCGGCTCGCCGCCTCTCAAAAGCTGACGAAAATCTTTTAAACTGACCTTTGTCGAACTGAAATGAAGACAGATTCAGCAGCTGCATAGCCTATTACAAGTCTACTGGAGAATGGAGGAGAAAACTCAGCAAAAGTTGCCACTGCCGCGGTTACCTAGTAACTTAGTAGTTTTGATGAGTGAAATTACGGTCCTTTCTCCACTCTGCTCTGAAGCAGCGACGCAGCGGTACTTGTGCACGTCTGTGTGTGGGTTGGATCCCCGAGGGCAGGGGGAGGGGTTAGACGGAGGCCCGAAAAGATGCTACTTTTAAATCTTACTAGCTTTTCAACATTACCCAGCCTGCCTTTAAGGATAAGGCTGTGTAATGATAATACTATAAATACTCACCATCTAAACGTCGCGGCTGAGTGTCTGGCTGCGGTGGCATGGGTCGCAGCTGCAAACGTTAGTATAACGGAGACGGCCAAAATACACAGATCTACCTATACAGCAAGCCACACCAATGGTTACTAACGCCCGTGAAAAATAATTAGTGTATCCACCCCCTGATTCGGATCCGCTCCAACATTTGATGGGTTCTTCCTTGGCCCATGCTACACTCCATTCCACCAAGTTTCAATTGGGCAGTAGCATCACTCCCCCTAGCACTACTGCCCCTCCAGACATGAAGCAGAATCACCAGCTGAGTAGTCTTTTAGCATCTCTCACTGTCCTACTAAACCTGTACTTTGCCTCTTTACCTGTCCCTTTCCCCACTCCTAAATGCCTCTTCCTTTAGCAACCTTAGCTGTCTGAGTTGTACCTCACCCTGGTTCGTGATGGTATACAACTGTTCTCAATGAAGCTGATATATGACGCCAAAACCTTTGTGTACTCATCCAGACTGTTGGTATTAGTCTTAGAAACGTCGCAGTCTTTTAGTTTAGCCCCAAAGTTGGCATCAACTTTGGCCCAGGCTCTGAAAACTTAAAGTGGGCTGAACTTTGAGGTGGACCAGCTATTCTCATTTTAGTGACTGGCCACTCCTCGGAGTTTTGCTCTTCTCAGAAAGAAAGAGAAGATGCACATTTCTCAAAATTTTGAACTATTAAATGTATACAGTAGCTTTGCATGGATTGAATCACACTTTTAAATGTTTGTTTTTCATTCAGAAAAAAATGTATATAGCCTAATTATATTTAATTACAAAATATTGATTTTAATATAAATAGTTATTCCTTGATAATATGAGCGACTAGAAGGGGAAGCAACTGAGTTAAGCATACACATAAACATTAAACTTTAAACACTTGTTTTATTTTCTCATCACCATCATAGCCTTTTAACCATATAGCATCAAACATGAGTTAAACACTACAATTTTCAACATTCAATTTCTCTGGGACTAAATGTCCTTTGGGGTTTCACTACATTGAATACTTGTCACCATCACTGAAACAATGTGGCTTGAGCTAGTTATTGATAAAATAAAGTCTAATTATACCACTTTATGTAGTTGAACATGTGTGTAGTGAATGAGATATTGTGATTGTGTCCATATGAGTTGTGTGTTTGTGTGCCTTGTAGATTTTGTCAAATCTGGTGATGGAGGAGGCCCTCCCTGAGCTGAGGGAGCTCATCTCCCCACGCCTTAAAGGTAAACTACACGAGAGGCAGAGAAACTGGATGCTGGTAAGAAACTACTCAACACACATTCTACTCAGATTTTGAGAACCAAATAAAAGTACATGTGTATTTAAAGTAAGTTTGCATTACTATTTTACCCTAAAAATCATTTTGATCCTACAATGACTTGTAATAAGGATAATGTAACTTTTGGCTAGCGAGTTTCTCCCGGGAAAAGTGCGTAATGCACTAGCACTATTTTTGGTGAACCTGGATCATATTTTATGGAGAAAATGTTTTCTGGTTTTCCCTCTGATGTCCTCCACCTGCTCTGCTTCAACTCTTGGTGATTTATGGAGTTTCCTGATGCACAGAAAGGACATTAAGTTCTTTTTCGCAACAATCTTCCAAATGCTGCATCCCTTTTATGATGAGTCTCCAGAATGTTGGAATTAATTACTTTTAATCAAATAATTGCATCATCACTAATATCAGAGGAGGACATCAGTTGTTTATTTAAAAAAGAATCACTGTTTCACACTTTACTGACTGCAGAGACAGCCTGCGTAATTAGGCTAAGATGTCCAACTCAAAACAAAAATACCAAGTACTGCAGAGTAGAGCCCGATATCTATATTATCGGCCGATATTAAGCATTTTCCAAACTATCCGTATCGGCATTTATAATGGCCGATAAATGAATATTTAAAAAATAAAATAAAAATGGACGAAACACCCTTCAACCATGTTATGAGTGTTGGCATTGCATAGTTTGTCCACCAGAGGGCACTCTACAACGTATCTGTTGGCAACACTCGTGTTTAACCCTTTAAGTTTCATGACTTAAGTTTTTTTATACATTTTATTTATCAGAACTTTAATATATTTTGATGTTCCTCTGTTCTTTTGTGACAATAAAACAAACAAGTTTATTTTTAAACTGCATCATCATATTATTTTAGTGAGGACTCATAAATAACAAATAACTAATGTTAGGGAAATCTGTTTTTGTTTTTATTCGTTTTTTTGTTTTTTTTTAAATATATATCGGAATATCGGATTTTTAAATCACCAAATATTTGTATTGATGTCAGCCTTAAAAATCCTTTATCGGTCGGGCTCTACTGCAGAGGTGGAAGTTCATTTAAACAGAGCAACTGAAAAGAACAGGAGGTTTTGCCTTCAAATATGTGTTTCATGTGTGTGTAGATTAGTGATGCGGTGTATAGCCTGGTGCAGGGGCAGTGCCAGGCCCAGTATGAAGCGGTGTTGCAGAAGTGTGAGGCAGCCTGCTCCTCTCTGGAGGCCTCCATACGAACAGATATGGACCAGATCATCACCTCCAAGGAGCACGTCACCAACAAGATCAGAGGTAAGTAATTTTCAGAGCTTCTTTTATTTTTTTAGCCCTGTTTTTTTTATGCCTTTTCTAGGCCATCTGTGATGGTCTGACTGATTGAAGTTATTCTTTACTTCTAAATGAACGGTATGGAGTCTGGAGTGTGCCACCAGAGTGATTGCAGACTTATTATAGGCAGAACCTGATTTAAATGAAAAGTTTACACTAGGCAGACTGTAGTTTTTTGTATTTGTATTTTTTATACATCCATCTTCACAACATACACGCCCGTGTTTGGCGGTGGCATCAGTGATCCTCAGTAGTTTTATTTCAGGCTGCATCAAAAAGCTCTGCTGCACTTGAGCTACACAAATGCTCTACAAATGCGAGCATGTCCTTAAATTAACTAGAGCTGACTACATTAAAACAGTAATGAAATGAACCCTGTAAATGTTAAGGCAGAAGGTAGACACATAGTAAACAAGTACATGGAGTAACAAAAGCCTTTAAAAGTCTTTGCAGTTCCATTTTCAAATTCAATTATTATTTCATAATTTAAAGACACAATAATAAAACAGAATTTGTACTTTTTGCTTTATTTACTCTAGTTTATTAATGCATTGTTTAAATGCAAAATGAATTAGCCAATTTACAATTGTTTAAAAATGACACAATCACTACCTGCAAACATGCAATGGATGAACATTTACAAACATTTTTCATCTGCAGGAGCCATTGACTCTGCATTTTTACTAGTAGAAGTAGTATTCGGTAGTAGTCTGACAGCTCATCGTTGTCACACAGCGGAAACTAGGCAGACCAGCAGTAATCCTCACATTGTTTACTTATAGAGGAAGATTTTAGCTGCAGCTGTGTTGCAATGGCAGTTTGTAAGAAATCACAGAGACTAGGTAACAGTAGTAGCAAAATGAGAGTCATCAAACAATAAAGAAACAGTATGCCAAGAGAGAGATAAGCCACCGAATAAAACACTGGAACATGTAATGTAAAAGTGTGATTTTAAAATTCTTTTAATAATAGCTGATCTATAATCTGACCTTTTTATTTCCTTTTTTAATTCAATGAAACATGCATAAACTCACAAAGACATAACTCCAAGTCCCTTCCCTGACCCAACCACTTACAAACTACGGAAGTAGTTTACTACTACTGGCTTGTCTTGACAACCAGTGGCGAATTAATTCAGATCAGATGTGCTGTATGAGTTGGCAAGGTATCCATTAAGGCCAAATAGGGCTGCCAAATCTCCTGAAAATGGTTATATTCATTTCTATTTTAGCATAAGTGATCCATAAATGAAATTGTGTTGTCAAGATTTGTGGCTGCAATTCCAACTTGCCTATGCACTTCATTGCTTATGAATTCAACTTTTGTAAATTTATAAATTACTGTATGTGCTATTTCTTCTTTCAAAATAGATATACTTGGGTGCCCAGGTAGCTCAGTTGGTAGAGCGCACACTCATATATAGTGGTTTACTCCTCAACGCAGCGGACATGCAGCAAAGGGCCGCAGGTCGGAGTCGAACCTGCGGCCCTTTGCTGCATGTCGTTCCCCCCCTCCCTCTCCCCTTTCATGTCTTCAGCTGTCCTGTCAAAATAAAGGCCTAAAATGCCCAAAAAATATTCTTAAAAAAGAAAAAGTGATATACTCGTGCTTTAATTACCAGCATTTTTCAAAGTGACTCAACAATAAATGAGAGGCTTGTCTCAAATTATGACCCTACATGTTTACCTCCATCCCCCCACTCTTGTGTTCCTTATTCCCCCACAGAGGTGGTTCTTCCTAAGGCTGAGAAGCTTCTGAAGGTGAGCATCCAGCCCTACATCAGCTCCATCCTGGATGCCCTGATGGAGCCGACCAGCCGAGGTTTCTCTGAGGTCCGCAATGTATTCTTCAGAGAGCTGGTGGACATGAGCAAGAACACCCTCAATGAGGGCACCAAGGAGACTGTGGCACAGGTGAGGAGGTGGAGGAGGAGGAGGTTAGGATAAGCTCCTTTAATGGGATGACAGTTTATGCTGCAATGGCAACATTGACATGCAGATGATCAGACCTTTCAAGAGTAACAATATTACAGTGATTTGAAGTCTGTGTAACTATGAAAGCCATAAAACCATTTAATAGTCCAATATGGTTTGTGAAACAGAAGTACAAATAAAATAAATACAAATATTTTTTTGTACAAATAATCCCCTCCCCCTTCCCTCCTTCTTCCTCAGCACATGGACAAGATCTCCATGCTGGCCTTCCATCCGGTGAAGATGCAGAGCTGCTATGAAAAGATGGAGCCACTGAGTCTAGAGGGTCTGCAGCAGAGGTTTGATGTCTCCAGCCCCTCAGTGTTCGTCCAGAGGGCTCAGATCCTCATGAGAGAGGTGACGCTACAGCAACTACCTAAGTCACTTTCAGTGGCGGCTGCTGGTCTTTCAAAGAGGGGAAACTCATTTTCGGCCTACATCATAAAAATTGTCCATTTATTTATAATAATATTATAATAATATATATAATAATATTATATATTATATTATACAATAATAATATAATACAATAATAATCTAATAATTATAATAATTTATAATATCTGTGAGAAGCTTTCATCAAGAGGCATGAGCATGGCCAGCAGTACATTTTCTTTGTCACAGCACTTCCAGTCAGCCAGCTAACTTTGTCATACCAGGAGAGCTGAAAAGACCTGTTACTTTGCCCTATCTTTTGCACTAAATCTTAAGTGTTGATCTAACCCTGCTGTTTAATTCTAAGTTTCTCCTCGTAAGGAAGACTTTCAAATGGCTTTGCCAAAACCAGGTCGACAATATTAGCATTGTCTGTCATCGTGTGCAGTTTGCTAGCTGGCTAGTTCACCCCTTCAACACTAGCCTAGCCTACTGTATGTATGTATGTATGTATGAATGAATGAACGAATGATCTAACAAAATGATATTAAACTCGAAGGAGGAAATGTGGGAATTAAGTTAAACTGAAACAAGGAATGTGGTGTATACTTGTATGAAATGTATGATGAAAATTGGCTAGCAATTTCGCCAAGCAAATACCAAGAAATAGGTTGCAGCAGTTCGTCTTTCAACAACACTTGCAAAATCCGCGATGGGACTGAGCTGAGCTCTGCTCGAACAACTTCGGCGACTTTTTATAGTACAAAATCGCTGTCAATCAAAAGGAGATGCAGCCTTTCAACAGACCGTCCAATCATCACGCAGAAGCCCAGCATCCAGGCCAGCCCACTGCTCCATTGACCCCCGGAGACACCGAGCGTCCGTGGGCGGGACATAATTGCAGCATTTATCCAATGACCTTCTAGTTTCAAAGCACTGAAAAAAACTGCCCAGAACAGCCCCATTGAAGTTAATGGCTTCAGCCAGGCTTCAACAGGGAAATGCGCAGTGACGCTACTGGGAATGTATGAGAAGGAAATCAAGTCAGCTGATTCTGAACGAACTTGTCTTCGGGATGAACGTATTCTAACGCAGGTTTAGTCAATAAAATGTTAACACAATTGTACATATTTGACCATTACATTTTAGACATTTTAGGGGAAGCCGAGCTTCCCTTGCAGTCTTAAAGAAATTGCCACTGGTCACTTTGCTTTTAAGATTAGCTTTAGTCATACTTACAGTATGAGGTTTAAATTAGGCAATTTGTTGATTTATTACATTTCTGTTCTTATTGCCATAGGTTTGTTCATCATTTCTCTCAGATATAACTTCACTACAGCATACATACAATACATATGAATGAAGACAATCAGATGAGGTTATACACAAGTCAACAGTTTATCTAGATTATCTAAATGTTTATTTGGAGTTAAAAACACCTGAAATGTCAATAACAATCTTTATTGCACAGGAAAACTGTGCACACAACTGCAGTTGGCTAGACCCCTCCCCCGAACAGTGATTGTCCAATCATAGCTTGGCAACTGTAACTAGGCACGGCAAGCCTCAACCTTCAGGTTTCTACGCATGGCATAACGGTGTGCATGCAGCGATAGTATGAGTGATAGAATCTAAAGAGTTTGGAGGGTCATGTCTTATCACCTTTCCTAAACTAACAACAAAACAACCAAAGGATCCAGAGGATCCTGGATGCTACTAACATATTAAAGTGCAGGGGATAACTTTAGTGGTTCTGCTCTGTTTTGGATTTGAGTTTACCCAAAATTAGGCTTGTGCAGATTGGCGATCAGACCGTAAATTGACGATTGAAGAGATGCTCGGCGATTGTTTCTTCCTACGCCTATTTTAACTAACTTATAAGATGTTATAAAAAATAATATCTAGAATCTGCACCCTATTGGTAATTTAGAGATGTTCCTGGTGGAGCGGTAAGTCAGCTTGCTGAGCACTGTTAATCAGCACAAAGTGATGAGTAAATCTTTTAAATCCTTAACGTTTATTACAAACCCATCTCTTTTCCATGGATCTGACACCTGATGGGCTATGCTTCGTTTGGACAGTCACTCTGCCTCCATGGCTTCCCGGCTGCTGCCAGGAAACGGCAAACGGGTGCTACATTAAGTTAGCATTGACTACTGGGGGCTAAGCTACAGCAGCAAACGTTAACGATCGAGTTTCCCTGGTGCGGCGCTTTGCCTCCAACACAGCAAATAAACTACAGTTATCATATGTACAACTATCCCAATAGTAGGCAGAGGAATAGCTAAATATTTGACATGCTGATCAATAGAGAGCCGGAGAGTAGGAGAGAGAAGCCATCGCTAAATGCTAAACCAAAGTAGCTAACAGAGCTAATAGCATGTAAACAACTGTGGGATTAGCAAGAAAGTTGCTAAAAGAAGGAGAGAGCTATGAGTACTTGTGTGAACTAGTGTAGGTTTAAATGTAAAACGGATAATTTGCCGCTGTCATAAAGAATATGACAATCAACTGCATCAAGCTACCGACGCAAGACGCTATCACGTCAGCCAAGCAGCAGGCAGTACAGCCAAGCCAGTGTAGCTAGTTTCATTGATCACTGATTGGAAGCCCCTACTAATATGCATAATGGTATGTCCAATTACATGTTCAATGTAGCCAGCCTGTCTATCAGATCGCATATTGGCAATCTGGAGTAACCACGATTGGATGATTTACGATCACCCAAGCCTACCCAAGATGACTTTGGTCAAATAAGTTTGGTTTGACCTAATCCTGAAACACCACAAACAATGAAGAAGTCTTACACTTGTGTTGTTTGTCCAATTAACTTATGATGCTGACGACAATGTACATTAAGTACATTGTCCTCAGCATCGTAAGTTAATTGGACAGTGGCTATATGTAACTTTCAGTTTGTTTTTACAATAAGATAATATGTTACAGATGCGTTGCATTTCAGGTGTTGCATACGGTAACTTGGCCTACTTAGGATATATCGTGAGCTAAACCTGGTATCACTGTCACTGTGTCACGAGCCAAAGCATCAAGAGTTTGTTGTAGCAACCAACGCAATAATAACTTTGATTTATATAGCTCATTTCATGAAACCCACAGATGCTTTACACAAGTACAGGGGGACAAGGGAAAATAAAATAGTAGGCCGACACAGGCAGTGGTGGAGCTGCTCAGTGGCCAGCAGATCAGACTGTGGTTGTACTGGGCAGCTTCCAGGTATGAATGTGTAACTGTGAATGTGACAGGTCGTCGTTGCAAATGAGAAATTGTTCTCAATCGACTTACCTGGATAAATAAAGGTTACAAAAAATTAAAAATAAAATAACAAACGCGGACTAAAAGGAAAAACACTTCCGCTAAATGGAAGGGGGGCATAGTTTAGTGTCAGCTATTGACGTACAACCACATCGCGCAATCTAAAGTTATTTTATGAATGAAATATACATATTACGTACCTGAGGGCCAATTCGGGGACTTTTTTTAATCATTTAAAATCCCGTAATTGTCTCCATCTGTTGAAAGCCCGAGCAAGTGTGTGACTCGGATTTCGCAAGCCGTCTTTCACTTTCCCTTTAACCTTTTAGTTATTCGTTTAATTTCCTTCTTTTCTATGATGGTCCTGCCCCAGTATCAGCCATAACTACAAAAGATAACTTCTAAAATACAATTAGGCCTATATAAAGAAATCTACGGCTACCCCTTACTTGGCTTGATACAATAACAGAGGCTTTTCCGGTGCAGAAATATGTGACCCATCAGATTGTGTACTCTGTAGCGCCGTCTACCTGCCGTAAATCATTTTGTGATTTCGCGGGAAAAATCGCACCCAGGCAGAGGCCTTACTAAAACTATATAAAAATAGCGTTCTTTTCACAGTTTGTCTTGTTTGCTGTTACAGGTCATTTATGATCATCCAATTGAACATAACACAGTTTCAGAAACATTTAAAAGTTATATATAGTCACTTTAATCAACATTTGTGTAAATGTGGCTTATTTTCAACTGTAGTCCTTTGGTGAGATGCTTTGAAACAAATGAGGTTATGAGGAAATTTTACAGACAGAAGACAAAAAGACGCCATAAAAGACAGCAACAAAATAAGAGTTCTCAAGACAGTGCACAAGCCATGCACAGCAACAGGAAACGGCAAAACATTAGTACAATAATACAGCAACAATTTCCACTATTCGGTCCATCTAACCATGCAAGCAACACGAAGCAACAAAACACAGCCAAGCAATATAAAGCGTAAAAGCAGCAGAACCATTTTGACACTTGCAGACATGCAGAGCAGCAATAAGACACATATAAAATATGATCATTGTCAATCAAGATGAAGTTACAAGTAAGTAAAATGGTAATATCATACATCTAACACATAAGCCAAGCAGCACAGAGTAAATTAATAAAAAATGTTCATGTCTGACTTTTCAAAAGCCGGGCTTTGAAGACTTTGTGTGAAGGTATGGCACAGTCAGATGCAGAGTGTGCCCTAAAAAACATGAAACCGTATTCTTAACATTAGGAAGTCTTCAAGCCTTTTAGTAGTTAAGCTGTTTGTTCTTTGGTTTTTGCATGGACATAAATTATGGTATCGTCTGTGTACATCTGAACTTCTTGTCCTGTGCAGAACAATGGTTAATCATTTATATACAGTATAAGCTGAACAGGAGAAGTCCCATGATAGTTAGCATAATACCATGTATATAACATGAAACATTAAAAGACAGCTGGAGAGCCAACTAGTTAGCTTATAAAGCTAATAAAATATGCCAGAGACAGTAATCATTTCATTGTCTAGAATTGAAAAGCTGCTTATGTTAGCTATACTGAGAATGTCAATAGTGAATCTGCCCGTTATTATTTTAAACAGCATTATGTGCAGTGTTAGGACAGAAAGTTTTTAATTCAATTCAGTTTTATTTATAGTATCAAATCATAACAGGAGTTATCTCGAGACACTTTACAGATAGCGTAGGTCTAGACCACACTCTATAGTTTACAAATTCTAGAACAATTCTAAAACAATTCTAGTAATTTTACAGGGGTTAACAGTAACTAAAGGGGATGGGGCTGAGCAAACTGTGAGTTGACTTTGTGAGTACACTATTGTTATTATTACCAATGGGACTAATGGCCAGGACTATGAAAATGTTGTGATTAAACTAGAATTTTAATCCTGAAATACTCTTTGCTTTACCTGTCAAGTTTGACAAAGTCTCTGATATCCACATTCAGTATCTTTGTTTATCCATCTCTACTGTTCATTCCCTTTTCTCTTGGGGGTGGGGGGGCTTTTTGCAAGGCAGTAACCAAATGTATTGGACTGCTCAGAGGCCATCTGTTCTGTGACGATGTTAACGGGATACAGAATTGGATAATAGAGGGTTAATAATATAAAATGTAAAACAAAATTTTATTTAGCAAAAGTCTGAAAAGAAAAGCCCGGAATGCCCATACATTGATGATTGACGTGATGGTCTTGGCCTGAGAAACTCCTACAGTATTCTTTTGTTTCTAATTCAGACACAAGTAAAATCAGGGAGTTAAGACAGTGTAGCATAGGATCAGAATATCACTTGATTCAGGTTAAAACATGATGGTTCCCACATTGGAATGGAGCTAAATTATTTTCTGGCATATTTTTTTTCAAGATTTAAACACTGAAGATGTAGTTTGTATTCATATCCAACCAGAGCAACAGGAACTCAGTCTCAGGGAAGAGATTTCAAGAGGCAAGCACCCCCACCCCCCATGGAGAAATCACTTATCACAACTTCCTCAGTGGGGCCCAGGGCTAGTGGGGGAGGTGACGCGGCTCAAGGTCATTCAGAGTTCAAGTACTGTTTAGAAACTACAGATACTCAAGCTGTGAAACCTTTCCTCAAGTCCTACACTGTAAAAAAAAGAAACTTCAAAGCCTTAAAAATAATGGGAATTTGAACATCTACAATTCAATGACAATTAGTAGAGTGAGTCACTCCTAAATTTGAGTCACTCCTTTTTCAGCTCACTTCTTTTGTCAGTTTAAGTTATTGGTAAAATATCTTGTCAAAATATAACTTTGAATTACATTAATATATAGCAGGGGTTTGGCAACCTTTTTAAATATGAAGTGCCTTTTTAAATTGGTCATGTTAATCAGTTTGCCATATCAGCATTAAGCCTGCCATCATCTACCGAGCCTGCTCAGGCAGTGTTATTTTTTTCCTTTGCGTAGCATATTGTGAAGAAGGCAATGAGTACTAGCCAATCGGAAGCAGGGTAGGGCAGGTCTTCACGAAATGCTAATGGGGAAAAAGTCAATCAAACTATTGTAAATAACAGGCTGTGCTTCTTGATCTGGCTGTGAAAGAGTCATTTGGAATGCGGATAGGAACAATTACCAAAAACTCTCTTGCATACGTACTGCTAGTGTGCTATTGGTTAAGCTACCTTGTGCCAATGGTGGCCCGCGTGCCTAAGGTTGCTGACCCCTGATATATAGTTAAGTCCTTTTAAGTCATCTGTCTCATGTCTATGTCAAGTCTCAAGTCTTGAATACCAAGTCAATGTCAAGTCGAGTTGTTTATCAACGTGAGTCAACCAAGTCTCAAGTCCTCCAATTTGTGACTTTGCGACTCAAGTATCCCACCTTCTGCTAAACAAACACAATGTACACTGTTCCCCCTCCCATCGCTACTGAAATGTGACCTCCGTCATGGCTGCTCGGTTCGGCAGTAAATTGCTGTCTGACACTCCGTTAATTTGTTAATAAACAAACAAAACATGTTAGTCACGTTGTCATATTGCTTATTACCAGTTTTGGGCAAGCTACTTGGCTACATCAACATGGCAAAAGTAGTTTACTACATCAGACCCATAAGTCACCAAAAAGATACTAAAATGTCAGGGTATTTCTTACTACAAAAAACATTTGTTCTGTATTTCTGGTTTGTCAGAATCAGTATCTTGCAGAGAGCTCAGAAAGGCAGTAGCAGATGACTGTATGTTGAACAGTGAGTGGATTAAATCCAGGGGATAATGAGGTCAATATTTGAATTATGTTGCCACAGGGGATCATTTAGTTATTATTGATCAAACACTTGATGATGCTGCAAAACCTTAGTTAAATCATTTGAATTAATTTGTTGTGCCTGTCTGAACTTCTGACTTCTGATGCTAGCTATAGACATGTGGTATAATAATGTTTGAACTTCTTTTGCCTCCAGCTCCAGTCAATACAGGTTCCGTGTTTAACATGCATGTTAGGTTTTCAATCTTAAAGCTGATATATTTTTATCTACCAGTGGTGTGAGTTAATTTTAATTTACTTCCAGGTCAGTTTAAAGAAACAAAGGACAGTCATAATGTTCCTTTTGCTCAGTGTGTGGAGGGATTGGACAAGATTCAGCTTGTGCTGACACCTGCAGGCACAGTAAAACTGTAGGAGCGTGGGTGCCCTCTAATGGTTTGTTCACTTTCTTAAGAGAACAGGACTTAAGAAGTTTGAATGGGGGATATTCGTGTACATGCACATCATGGGACAGAGACAGTTTGACTTGGGGCAGTGCGTTATTACATTTTAATCTTTTGAATGCATGAATATTTCACCAGACAATCCTAAATACATCAGTCAGTTACATATGTTACAAAGTTTGAGCTACAAATTATAATATTGTTTGCAAACTTTTTAAAACCTGCTTTTAACACAAAAAACAATTATTGCCATTTATTTTTTTCCTATTTGTTATCAATACCAAATATGATCAACTTACTGATACAAATATAACATTGGTCTCTCTCTCTTTCTTTGTACGTGTGTCCACAGCAAATGGATCATGCAGTGTATACATTTGAGCAGATCCTTCACCAGAGTCTGGAGTCTCAGTGCACAGAGGAGCTCTGTAAGTCCATCCAGCGCTGCCAGGACAGAGTCATTAAGGTAAAACACACACAGAACTGGCTAGTAGATCATCACTTAATCATAACATTTTAATAGTTTTAAACTTTCTCAAGGGTGGTCTGGAGGAGGAGACGCGACCCGATAAGGCATCCTCTCCAGTCCACCTCATGATACTAACTTATTAATTAAAGAAGTATTATTAAAGTTCATATATACGTACAGACTGACATACTTTCCCCATCACTATGGTAGTTTTACATTTAATCAACACATTTGCATAGTATGTCCTGTAGATGAACGGACATTCCAACATGGTTGAATCAACAACACAAATCAAACCTTCTCCTACTACAGGCTACAGGGTGTAGTTAAGGCATGCAGCAAAATTGCAGGCCTAACACTGAACGACCTGACTACACTGCATCAGGCTAGGGTGCTTAAAGGATAACTACTGTTTTTTTCAACCTGGACCCTATTTTCCTATGTTTTTGTGTCTAAGTGACTGGTGGGAACAACAATCTTTGAAATTGGTCTAGTATTAAAGGTGCAATATGTAATACTGACAGCTAGTGTTTATGTAATATTGCTAGACGCTTGTCTCACATAGCCAGACATACTTCACAGCACAGTGGAGTAGCTAACGTTAGATGCTGGCTATATTGTCATAAAAGCCCATGCTCACACGGAGCTCTGTACCCAACTGACAGGCAAATTTTTTCGGCTTAGAATTATGGTAGGAACCATTAAAAACACAACAACCTCGCTGTCCTCTCCACCCGACGGACAGACACACTTTCTAGGCTTAGAATTACGGTAGGAACTGCTAAAAATAACACTACCTTGCTGTCCTCTCCACCCAACTGAACACACTTTATTGGCTTAGAATTACGGCTACAATCGCTAAACACACTGCAAACTTACTGACCTCTCTTCCCACTTTACAGCCCCCCTCTCTTGGCTTAAAATAACTCACCGTTGTCGGCTACGGCCGCTGAACAGGCTACACGTTGTAAACAGCCGTGGCCCGCTTGCCTGGTCCTCCGGTAACGTTAGCTAGCAGTTAGCAGAGTTAGCATGGCAGCAGCATGTGAATACACACATGTTGAAATGACATAAAATGCCTGTTTCAGGAGGAAATTAGCCAACTCTGCGTCCTTTTGGGCTCTAAGCTGTCTCCATCTTTCAAATACATCTCCAGTATTTACCCAGGGTTTGTTCTGTCTCTGGTCACATAACTGTTAGAAACATGCAGTTTTTTTTAGGTCGGGTAGAATCTATCTCCGTTGATCCTGTTTATTTGTTTGCTGCTTTCGTGGCTGTACTAACGTTACAGCTGTAGCGTGCTGGGTTTACGTTTTTAGAGGTATATCTGGCAACCCGGCCTGGCTGTCAAACTGGGCAGTTGATAACAACACATATGCCAAAACAGAAATTCCATCACGGAACGGAAATTTCAAAAGGAGAAAATACTGGCATTAGCATTGTTGTCAGAAAAGATAGTGTTTTCAAATTAGCATGTTTCCATAATATCTGATGACGCATTGGGGTCATTTTTGGATTTATTACAGTTAATATATTACATATAGGACCTTTAAGCAAGATCGCTGCTGGACTGACAGGCTCAGATTAATATTCTAAGTGTCTGACAACATTATGGAAAGGATCGCTTCAGAGATACACCTTTAAAACCTCTTTGAGACCTTTCTGTTTAACCAGAAACAGCTCTGAAGTCGCTAGCGCTAATCCCACCAGACTCAGCAATACTTTTAGCATAGAGCCGACATATTTTCACATGAAAATCGGTAAACTGTGTTTATTTCAACCAAAACTAGAGTTGTGATGGTTGGAAAAGTAGAACGACGACCCAAAACGGAAAATTATAGTATCAAATCATAACAGGAGTTATCTCAGGACACTTTACAGATAGAGTAGGTCTAGACCACACTCTATAATTTACAAAGACCCAACAATTCCAGTGATTCCCCCAAGCGCATGCATAAATGCGTAAATGTAACAGTGGCTAGGTAAAAATCCCTTTTTAGGAAGAAACCTCGGACAGACCCAGGCTCTTGGTAGTCAGTGTCTGACGGTGCCGGTTGGGGGTGTGATGAACAGTGACAATGATAGTCACAATAAAGATAATGACTAGAAATAGTAGTTGTAGTAGTTCATGGTGTTGCAGGGCGCTACAGGGCATAGCAGGGCACAGCAGAGCACAGCAGGGCGTGGCAGGACGTAGCAGGGCATTGCAGAGCGTAGTAGGGTGTAACAGGGTACAGTAGGGCGTGGAGTAGGACCACGGTGACAGCTGCAACCATGATTTAGGTGCCATCCTAATCCAAGGAAACATGCTGGGCGAAAAAAAGCATAAGGACTCCAGGGAATAAGCTCCCCAGAGCTAGGTTAGTAACAAGCATTTCTGGGACATGGATACACACAGATGGAAAGAAAGAGGAGAGAGAAGCTTAGTGTGTCAAAGGAAGTCCCCCGGCAGTCTAAAACTATAACAGCATAACTAAGAGCTGCAGAGATAGGGAGGCGGCGCGCCGTGACTGTGGTTACACACCCTCCCCTGCCGGTCTAGGCGAACGCTGCAACTCCTCACTCCCTAAATATACCTAAGCTTTCTATGAAGAAAAGCAGAGATAGGGAGGGGGTGCGCCATGACTGTGGCTACACACCCTCCCCCGCCTGTCTAGGCGAACGCTGCAACTCCTCACTCCCTAAATATACATAAGCTTTCTATGAAGAGAAGCAGAGATAGGGAAGGGGTGCGCCATGACTGTGGCTACACACCTTCCCCCACCGGTCTAGGCGAATGCTGCAACTCCACACTCCCTAACTATAAGCTTTATCGAAGAGGAGAGTTTTAAGTTTACTCTTAAAAGTGGTGACAGTGTCTGCCCCCCGAACCCAGATTGGGAGCTGGTTCCACAGGAGAGGAGCCTGATAGCTAAAGGCTCTGGCTCCCATTCTACTTTTAGAGACTCTAGGAACCTCAAGTAACTCTGCATTCTAGGAGCGCATCTAGTGGGATAATAAGGTACTATGAGCTCTTTCCTTGACCTTCTCCAACAAACTTATATATAGGACATTTTTAACTATTTAAGTATTGGTTAATACCAAGAACAAGTTTTTATTGTTTTAGATTAATGCAATTCCTAATCTGGCTTTAAAATGCATATTTTAGACAGGATGTTATACTTTAATTGCAAACAATTTAAGTCAGAAGGTTAAGGTGTGTGAATCCTGTGATGTATGCAGTGTGTTGGCCAGTTCATCTGGAGGTCATGTGATTAAGCACACACAATTCATGCTTATACATTTCATTTCAACTTTAAAGGTTATTGTTTACATACCCTGAAAGGCCATCTCTCAAGAAGGAAGGAATAAATTTGTCTTATTCAATGGTTGAGTGTATGGACAAAAAGCAAAGGAGAGAAGGTCCGGTCTTTATCCAGAGGTGTTTTCATTACTTCCAGAGGCCTGGAATACAGTATTTAATTCAATTCAATTGTATTTATAGTATCAAATCCTAACAAGAGTTATCTCAAGAAACTTTACAGATAGAGTAGGTCAAGACCACACTATAATTTACAAAGACTAAACAATTCCAGTAATTCCACCAAGAGCAAGCATTTAGTGTGAGCCCTGGGTATCCTGCTCTACCTTTGAGAAAATGAAAGCTCAGATGGGCTGATCTGGAATCTTGCTCCTTATGAGGTCATAAGGAGCAAGGTTACCTCCGCTTTCTCTGCTTTGCCCGCCCAGAGAATTTGGCCCACCCATGAGTGAGAGACATCATGGCTTTCAAACGAGCAAAGTGGCAGTTGGTCAAGGCCACACCCCCACCCTCCACCTTGCCCCCCTCTCCTCCTCAATAGCATTTAAAGCTACAGACACAGAAATGGCACATACTAAGGAAAGCTCATTGTGGGACTGGCTCTAGTGGCTGTAATTCTGCACCAAGGCTGAATTTTGGGAAAGAGACTTCAGATACAGTATTAGGGGGACCACTAAGGTCTATATAAAAGCATCCAAAGAGCACCATGTCATGGGACCTTTAACAAAAAGGTCGACCTCTGTAGGGATCCCTTCCATAATGTTGTCATAAGTAAAATCAGCACTTTTGTAGACGTAAATTTAAGGTACGCAATTGCCCATTAACGTAACACAATAATAGGCTTGTATCGCTGCTGCCGACTGCAGTGGTCTTGCTTAATGCTGGACCAATTTCAAAGATTGCTGTTCCCATCAGTCACTAAGACACAAAAAAATAAAATAAAAATGAATTACGATTACGATGTAATTGTTTCACTGCAGACTCGGCTGGATGCAGAGACTTGTTAGTGACTTACCCAGAATAATATTAGTTATATTTGAACAGCCTCACATCTGCTACAAATGTATTTCGAAAGCAGCAGGTAGATGGATAGTATGATGCCGCCTGCTATACTTGCTGCTTGCCCTCTGGATCTAATTGTCTTGTTTTCCCCTAGCGTTTGCTGTAACTCAACAATCTTTGTCCAGAGACTCTTGGACAATAAAGTTTAATAACACACAAACTAACATTGCTGCCAACCCTTTACATATACCTGGTGCCATCTAGTGTAAATCTACTGTATTTCACATTGTAAATGATTACACCATATCTTAAAATGTAACACAGTAGGTTTGCTTCGTAATGTATTTCAAGAATAAAACATAAACCGCTGATTTAAAAAATAAAGTTGGAAAGGAGGCTATGGCACTTAATGCACGATATTAATGAGTCCTGGTAATCAGACATCTACTGCATAAACAGGCAGAAGTTATGAGCGACCATTTCTGTAGAGGTGTATGTGGGAGCAGCCTGGTGCCATTTGCACGTGATTTAATGAGGACTCGCACACAAAACATTGGAAGCTGCAGATTTTTGACATGCGATGCCTTCAAATGGCTGCAGGGATTTAATGAACTGAAGGGAACCTGTTTGTGCCTCTCCTACACCAATGCACTGTGAATCTAAACACCAAAGTACCACGCAGGTGGGCAAAGCTTATTTCACAGTCAAGAGGTCTAGTATACAAGGCCTGCGCTGGTTATTGTACCGCCATGAAAGTAGGGCACTATTTTCTTGATATATGTCACAAATAGTGAAAAATATCCACCATAATTTCCTAAAGCCCAGATTTAAGTCTTCAAATGTCCAACAGTCAAAAAACTAGGGCTGTCGAAATGATCGTGTTAATAAAGAGTTAACACCAATTCCTTTTAACCCCACTAATTTTTTTAACGCACTATTAACACACACACATTCTGTGATTTCACTCCGTAGTTTGGGAAATCAGGAAGCTGCAGCAGTACTGTGTCAAGTCTTTCGAAGTCTTTGGGTCAAAGGGTCTCAAAATAAATCATGTTGTGAGATGATTAATGTGGTAGGAAAGAAGAAGAAAACGAAGTGCTGCGACATAGATTAGTTTCATATTTGGGACTTTTTTTTTTTCTAACCTCATTGACAAATAAAATGACAAACGTGACCAGGTGCTCTAGTAGACACTGTTTTTTTCAACAAATGCAGTGGAGGAAAAAATACACTATATCTCTCTGACACTTAGTGGGGTACAAGTAAAAAGCATTAAATGGAAATACTAAAGTTAAGTATAAGTACCTCAAAAGTATACTTAGGTACTAGAGTAAATGTACTTATTTACAGTCCACGACTCTTGTGTCAACAATCAAGTCAATCAGTAAGAGGAAAATAGATTTAGTTTTAAAGAAGCTGTTCACTAATGAAATTGCAGAAAACTTCTATGGTGGTAATAGTACTTTTTTGTGTGTGTTTTTTTTTCGGTTCAGAAATTTGACTATGACAGCAGCACAGTGAGGAAGCGTTTCTTCCGTGAGGCTCTTCTCCAGATCTTCATCCCCTACATGCTGAAGCAGCTCAGCCCTTCCTGTGCATCGGTGAGTCTCAGAGCATTGTGTCACCAAAAACCTCAAATATTAACTGAACTATTTTAATTACTGTGTTCCATCATTTGAAAGTCTTGGGGAAAATATCCAAAATGTATTGGCAATGAGGTTTACACTACCGGTCAAAAGTTGGGGGTCACTTAGAAATTTCCACTCCATTACAGACAGAATACCAGCTGAGATCAGTTGCATTGTTTTTTTAACCAGGGCAGCAGTTTTCAGATTACATTATGTACTTACATAATTGCAAAAGGGTTCTCCAATGTTTTCTCAGTTAGCCTTTTAAAATGATATCAGATTAGTAAACAGAATGTGCCTTTGGAACATTGGATGAATGGTTGCTGATAATGGGCAATGTAGATTTTGCATTAAAGATCAGCCACTTATTTCTACAACAGTCAAGAACTCTTTTGCAATTATGTAAGCACATAATGTAATCTGAAAACTGCTGCCCTGATTAAAAAAACAATGCAACTGATCTCAGCTGGTATTCTGTCTATAATGGAGTGGAATGGAAATTTCTAAGTGACCCCAAACTTTTGACCGGTAGTCTATGTATTGTGTGTACATGTGTAAATGTTTGACAAAACTCCTACTCAAAAAGCTATATTACAAAATTTCATTTCAGACATTTATTAACTATTTTATCATATATAACCTAAGACTTTGGTAAATTACTTTTAAGCACCGAAACAATTTGTACAAGATATCAGTTAAGGTTTGTTTTCAAAAGAGATTTGAGGAATTTCAAAAAGCCAACATCAATGTTTCACCTTTAGCGCCAAATTATCTCTTTATACACTGCTCTAAGAAAAATGTGGGCATCACTATATGGAAAGCTGAGTTTGTTCTGAACATTTTGATATGAAACCCATGGAGAACAGTTTTGTGCAAAAACCCTTAAAAAAGCTAATTTTAAAAAGATATGTGAAAATGCCCTTAGACATCAGAGGGTTAAAACAAATATTAAACTCAGATGTTAAAAGGTTTTGACTGTTGTTGTGAACACCAGGAGCTGCCGCGCTTCCAGGAGCTGATCTTTGAGGACTTTTCCCGTTTTATTCTGGTGGAGAACATCTTTGAAGAGGTGGTGCTGCACTCTGTGATGAAGGACATCACGATGGGTCAGTTTTCTACAGTGCTATTCTTCCTGTCTGTTTCTACACCCGCATAGTTCATTACAGAGTGGATCAGGATGTTGCTTTACTGAGCTCTTTGGTTATCACTAGGTAAAAAAATCTTACTAGTACCTAAAAAACCTTTTGTCTTATGTCTAACTCCCATTTCTCTGATGAGAGACAGCTAATTATATCTCTTTTTCCCTTTATTTTATTATTCATAGATTTATTTATAATTTAAAAAATATACTCCACATACACTTTACCAATAATAAAACAAATTCTTGACCATACAAAAAGCTTTAAAAAAAATAAAAACATACCAAATGTACAAATATACAGAAGCAGTTACTTTTTTTGGTTTAATCTTGTTATCTCTATCTCAGGATAACAAAGTTGTTTTTCCTATAATAACACAATATATATTTAATAGGAAATAAGCTTGTTGACAATGTGTTTTAGTGCTTAAACTGATACTGATACTTCAAGACATGGAGAAACAAGTTGGGTGCACTGCACAGAGGAAATCTAAATCTAAACCATACCATCTGCCTCTGGCTGCATATTTGTGGTGCTGTTTGTTCACATCATGCCACTCTGCACTATCCAGACAATGACATGATTTCCTGGAAAGCGGATTCCTCATTTGATAGCCTGTTGTCGTCATGCATTTGTGATTGGCTCAGCTGTTTTACCAGATACCAGGGGGGTGAGTCCTTGGCAGCGGCCCTTATTCGAATCTGACCCCCGCGGCCCTTTGCTGCATGTCGTCCCCCCTCTCTCTCCCCTTTCCTGTCTTCAAGGTATCCTATCAGTTAAAGGCCACAGAAACCAAAAAACAAAACAAAGCAAAACAGATAACAGTCCTTTCCAGGAAATTTCCTGAAAAAAATATAGTTACATTAAGGTGACCAGACGTCCCCGAAACATGTCCCCGGAAATGTCCCCGGTTTTCACTGTGACTGACAGACCTGAAATTGGAATGAAAGAAAGAAAATATTGACCAAACGTATAGTCGCGCACCCTACATGCGCAGGCTCAAGACAGCCAGAGCAAGCCCTGCTCAGAGCTCAGAGATGTTCTAGAATGCCCATATTTTACGATGCTAAAATGACTGTTTATTTACATGGAGTCTGGTGGGTTTAGGGAACGCAAAAAAATGTTATGATTAAAAAAAAGGATCTTGCTCTTTAACAGAAAGGTCGACCTCCTTAGAAATCCTTTCCATAATATTGTCGGACACTTAGAATATTAATCTGAGCCGGTCAGTGGCAAAACGAGCACTTTTATGAACGTAAATACAAGCTGGACAATTGTCCTATTAACTTACGTTGTAGCTTGTTTTGCCATTGCCGACTGCAGCGATCTCGTTTAATACTGGACCGATGTCAAAGGAAAATATTTCCTCAATAGTTTTAATTGTATCCGATACTCAATGAGCTGTTGCAGGAACAAGCTCAGCGTGAAGCAATAAAGCAAAATCTGTCAGATAAATGTAGTGCAGTAAACATTACACATTTCCCTCTGAGGTGTAGTGGAGTACTGTAGAAGTATGAAGTAGCAGCAGGGGCGATTCTAGGATCAGATCTTTAGGGGGCCTCAGCCCCTAATGAGAATGTGACATGGATATAGTGCATCCAAAAGTGTTAATCAAAAAACTGACAGAGACTCAGCCAAAGGCGTGAGTCTGGCACAACCACCTCAACCAGATTCTAAGCTTTCCAATGATATTAGCGGCAGTTGCTGTGACAAATGGTTTGCGAGAAAATTAACATTGAACTTACATGAAATGTTATCATTTTTGCATTCTGCATTTCTCTGCACACCCATTACTCTCTGTAAAATATCTCACAAACTCTTCACTCAACACATGCATCGGTACAACAAGCGGTTCCCGGGTAATTCGGTTTTGAAATTGCAACAAATTTCTACATGGTCTCCAACTTTGGGCCAAAATTATAATGTATTCTCATGTAAACTATTTATGTCAGCATAGACATTTTTGTAAATTGCTTAGCCAGTGTATCCCACCATAATGGTTATTATATTGCCAGATTCCTTACAAATATGAATATATATTTCTACTGGTATGCTTCCTAGTGACATTAATGCAAAAATATGAAGAAAAAACTATTCCACCTATCAAGTCTAACCTCTGAATTTCTTTTCAAAGTGCACCAGATTGATGCATTTAAACATTAAAATAGACAAAATCTTCTTACAGGGGAGCATGCCCATGGATCCCCCTAGGGGGGCTTGTGCCCCAGTGCAGCTCTAGGTCTAGTGATGCCCCTGGGGCAGTGTCCCCGTTTTAAGATTAAAAAAAACATTTCCTGTTTTGGAGGTATTTACGCTTCTGAGCTGAAAATGTCCCCAGATTTTGTCTCAGAAATCTGGTCACCTTAAGTTCCATATAAGTTCCTTTTAATGAAATTACAGGACCCCTGAAGACCAGATGATCACAAATCTAGTTAAGAATCAGTCAAAGTGTTGCACTTTATACTGTTAATTTAGGACACTTTTTTTCTTTATCACTCATCATGCACATTTTGACCTCTTCTTTCTGTAGCTGTGAAGGAGGCGGCGGTCCAGAGGAGACACAACCTGTACAGAGACAGCATTGTCCTCAGCAACAGCGACCCCAGCCTGCACCTACTTGGAGAAAACCCCTCCATCGACTGGGCCGGGGAGTACGGAGGAGCCCAGGAAGAGGTGGATGGAGCAGGGAAGGACACTGAGTGTGGCAGTGAGGGTGAAGGCGGGGCGGCCCAGAAGAGAAGGAGGATGAAGCAGGTGGTGTCCATGATTCAGGTGGAAGGCTCCCCAGTTCTGCCCAACGAGTCATGCATGGAGGTGCCTAGTGTCAACGACATCCCAGAAGAGGATGGAGGAGAGGAGGAGGAGGAGGAGAAGGATGGAGAAGGGGAGGAGAACTCGGATGATAAAGCTTCTGCTGACCAAAATGGATCTGCAAGTCCCAGAGCTTCAGAGAACCCTCCGGACTTGTCAAATGGTTCTGTCTTGAAGGAAGAGGAAGCCAAGTCAGAGGAGCAGGGTAAAGAAGTCCCACAAAAGGTTGAATCTGCTCCAGAAAGTGCTTCAGTTGTGGAAGAGAAGGGTAAGGGAGGGGACAATCTGTCGATGGTGGAGGAACAACCGCACTCCGACCAGGAGGTGTCAGAGGAGACACTGCCACTGCCACCTGAGGAAATCCTATCTAGGGCTACAGAAACTGCTCCAGAGAGCCTCCCAGAGGCAACATCTGACTTCCCTTTGCCTCCACATGACGACAGTGGCTTCCAGTCTCCCACCAATGAAGGGGGAGAGGCAGAGAACGACGAGGAGGATGTGGCCCCTAGCACAGCAGCCCCACAGCCCTCAGAGGAGCACCCTGAGGTGAGGAAGACTAGTGTTGCTGCAGCGCCAGAAGCAGAGACCAAAACCAGTGACTCTGAGTAATTAAATGATTTCCATTTGTTGGACTGGACTTCTGCTCTGTTTTTATTTTTATTATTTTTCTTTCTTTTTTTGACAGAGATTAAAACGCATGACGCATGTTGTTTTAACATATCAGTTTTTTTTCAGTTCTACAACAGTTTTAGGCACAGTAATCATTTAGCAGATTTTTTTTCACCGAGCAGGGCTCAGGTGCTCATGGTCATATTGTTACATGCTGTTTTTCTGTATCATTTTCACAACTTTGCATCCGACAGAAAATCCTCAGCAAATTCTGAGTTTTAAATCCACATATGTTTCATGTTTTATTTTCTCTTCACCTGATATTAATGTAAGCACAGTGGACGACCTTGAGTCCGTAATGGTGTGTTTTAAGCATGCAAGAACACCCCGGTTTGATTTAGCTCTTAAGTCTATCTTGTTTAACTACTAACTACTGGGTGTTTTTTTTTACATTTGTTGGTCTATATGCTTATAGAAACTTACTTATTGGTTAACAGAAAATACTTTCCAGAATGTGGAAAAGTCTCAAAGTTGATTTTCTTTTCTATCTCAAACTTGCATTACAATTCATTAAATTGTCTCAATGTACACATTGACATCTTAAGACTTGACTATTTCTTTTGTGTTGGTAAGAATAACACTATTTTATAAAAGTTTATCCCTTAACAAAGTACGTTGTGTATATTATGTATAAATACTTCTATGGACCAGTGAACTATACCAGACTGTCATTTTACATAATTTTATATAATTTTGTAAGTGCCTTAGCTGATCTCTCCACCCCCTATTTTATTTATTATTTTGTAACCCCCCTTCTTTTTTGACCAATGTACTTTTAGATTTATTTTACTCTTGCGTGATGCAAATGACTGTTATTGATAATAAATAATTATCCATAAATTATCAGTTTGTCGTCATGTCTTTATTATAAATACTCACTCACTCACACACACACACACACACACACACACACAGACACACACACTTTACTAAGTTTGTGAACTGAGAGCCAAACTCTCTTCAAATCTTTGATTTATGGGATCAAGATTTCCAGGTTTAGAGTTGCACAAGGCAAGATTATGTAATTAAAAAAAATATATATATATATATATATATATATATATATATACACACACACACAGTGCTGCTCATAAGTATTCATACCCATGCTAAAGTTGACTAAAAAAAGGAATAAAAAAAAATCATCTTTTGGAAATTGATCTTAATGCCTTAATTAAAAAAATGAGGAAATATCCGACCTTTTAAGGACACCAATTTGTTTTGTGAATTAATAATGTATTGTAAATAAATAAATGTTCTTCCTTAAAATACAGGGGCCATAATTATACATACCCCTATGTTAAATTCCCATAGAGGAAGGCAGATTTTTATTTTTAAAGGCCAGTTATTTCATGGATCCAGGATACTATGCATCCTGATAAAGTTCCCTTGGCCATTGGAATTAAAGTAGCCCCACATCATCACATACCCTTCACCATACCTAGAGATTGGCATGGTTTTATTTCAGTTAGCCTAATAGCTAACTGAGATAAGATCCATATCAATGCAAATCAAACCAGCTATTAGGCTAACTGAAATGAAACTCACACAAAGTGGGAGTTTCCCATAAAGAGATGGGAGGGGAAGCGTAAAGTGTGCCTAATTATGTATTCCGCGGTATGTACAAAAACTGCCCGTGAAAGCGTGCCTCTATTTTGCGGTGAAAATTCGCCGCCCCTTAAAAGCAGGTGTAAACCAGCCGCAAGCGGGTTTCCTCTCATGCCTCATGGTGAAATGGCAGCAGTAATCCGAGCAAGACGAAGACATAGGCCAAGGAGATAAGCTGAAAAGATTTTTGCCACAAGGATCACACTTTTTCAGTTGAGTGAACACAAAATCATTAAGAGTTACAGATTAAGCAGCCATTAAATATTACAGTAACTGGAAGAAATCAAAGATGACATTGAATCTCCGACTCAGCGTTCACAATCCATTCCAGCAGTTGTTAAATCCTCGCTACATTACAAATATTGGCATCAGGATCATTTCAAACAGTCATAGCATCAGCAGTGGGAATATCGCAGTCTGCACTCCGTATCATAGCACCAGTACTTAACGCTTTGCTACAGCGCACTAGTCAATGCATACATTTCCCCACCACTAATGCCGAAATAACACGCATCGAGCTGTTACCTCATAAACAAGCAGATAAACTTTGTTATCGCTAAATCTTTGTTTTCGCTGTTTTGACTGACTTGGTGGCTGATCCATGATAGAAAGAGAGAAGGAGGCCCATTCAATTGCGCTTTTAAATGCGCGCAATTTACGGTATAGTGGGTGGGTGGAGAAAGGCGCTGATTACCCGATGAACTGCAGGTTTGGTAAATACGACGTAAGCTGATGTATCACAGCGTGCGCTTTCTGCGGGTTGGCCATGGTGCTGATAACGCTACTTTCGCAAATGTATGTACATCTGGCCCTTATTGCGTAACTTTTTGTTAATTAATTATTGTTAATAATAAACGCCCATTACATTCAAGCCATTGCCAAATGAATTGCTACAAAGCTAATAAAGACTATCAGCTCCACACAACTCTCTCTCTGTATTTCTCAGTATGGCTATGTCCAGAAGATTGTGTCATCCGGTGACTTTCCCACGCAGAAGCTTGAGTGAAGATAATGACCTCTTCTGAAGAGGAGTCCATCATGTTGTTTTAATCCTCTGTGTCCTCCTTGGCTCCTAGCAACTGCGTGGAGAAGGGGTGGGGGTGGGGGCGCGTGAGCAATCACGTAAGGCTTGTATCATGTGGACGCGCCAACAGTTTTGTTGTCATTACTTAGAAGTCCTCATGGGGGCAACAGAAACTACCCACTATAGCTTTAACCAGAATTATCTGCACCTAAAACTAAAGTAGAACGATGTCTTCCTTGTCATACATTATTTTTTACACTAAAACCTTAAATTTTAACATCTCAGTTTATTTGACTAATGTCTTGTTCATTAGGCCCAATTAAACACAGCAGAAAGATGTTTAAAAATCAGAGTTTTGAGTTCACACCCAGCTAATTATATTTAGCTGTCATTGGTGGGTGATTTTTTCTGTCTATACATATCAGCCATCTATGCATTATTTTCATCACTGTGAATTGCCAATCAATCAATTTATTTGTCACATGAAATCATACGAGGCACATTTCCAATGAAATGTAATCCCATCAGCTCCTTTAACTTGTGCATGATTTATTATAAAGTATGTTGAGCTGATCAAACCACTCTTTGCAGGGCCTTGTAGTCCTGTTAGGTGCTGTTTCTGTACCAGGCAGTGATGTCAGGAGGCTCTTGATGATGCAGGAGTAGAAATTCCTCAGTATTTAAGGTGATCCCAGGAATTTCCTCTGCCATCTGAGGTTAAACCGTCTCTGCCTTGCCTTTCTCACCACTGAGTCAGTATGCAGCACCCAGGCAGGCTCTTAGTGCCGCGTTGCCGACGGAAATTCCGCCGGATTTCACTCATTTAAGCCGGATATCCGTTGCCTTGAGCTTCCTTTGTGTTGGCATTTTAAACTCGGATTCATGAGGAATATGGTTAATCTTTTTCTGTGCAAGGTAAATCCAGACAGCTAGCTAGACTATTTGTCCAATCTTTCTGTTGCACGACTAAAACAACTTTTTAATGTACACATGTTCCACCAAAACAAGTTCCTTCCTGAGGCTATTTTGCAGCGCTACCGCGACTTTTCTGGGTGCAGCGCTGAGGTGGAGGAAGGTATGGCAAAGCGAGACTAGGCTCTCAGTGATGTGGACGCTAAGGTACTTAAAGTTGTCCACCCTCTCCACCTCCACCTGTTGATATTAAGGGGGGTGTAGTTCCTTCCCTGCTTCTTCCCAGTCCACTATGAATTTATGATATTTAGGAAATCATGACATTTCGACACCACACATTTTCAGAAATGTCAGTGATAGCTAGAGATGGGTGGATGATACCGAAGCTTGTTTCACTCCTGTGAAGCACATATCAAATGAGGAATACCACATGACTAATGACAACTGAAGCTTCAACTGTCCCTGAAGCTTCACGGGCTTCATTTAGTTTGACTGTTTTGAAAGTTTTGCTAGTAACTATATTACTATGCTAAATAGAATAACTGAGAAATATGGTGATGTACACTAAAGCCATAAACATAAGTATGAGAACATTTCCACCTGATAGCAAGTAAAAAGGTAATAAAATGAATAAGCTAATTTAATCGTTAATCATTCTCCAATCACTACGCGATTCATATGAAATGTTATGTTAATATCAACCATTAAGTTAAAATATGTGAACCCACAATGACACTGAGCCTTAACCACACCAATAATGTACATTAAGATGTTGTGTCAGTAAAAATGTGTAGGCTTTTGGGATAATGCATTAATTAAATGAATTAACTAATGTAATTAGTTTATTAATTTACCCTAACCCTAACCCTAACATTGCACAATACATTTAATGCAGCACTTCTGATCAAAAGTTTACAGATTTTAATCATAACACGCAGGCTTGTTGAACTTTTATTTCAGATATGAGACTAACCATTCAAATCAGAGAGGTGTTGTAGTGCTTCAGACCGTCTTGAAGGGCTGCTATATGTTTTACAATCCACCAGATGTCACTGTGTTTGCTGTGTTTGAAGCCCTAAGCGTCAAGTCTTTCTCAGCACAATAGAATTAAAGCCCCAAAGCCTTATGAGTATGAGGCTTCATTCACCTATTACTAGTGATAGCTCACAATCAACTCTGGTGAAGCAGAGTTGACTACATTTTCAAGGTAAGAATACTGACTCATCATATTTCCACATCTATGATCAAACATAACAACAATTTAGTTAAAGAGCACATTTCTAAAATGTGTTAGTGTTGAGAGTTGTTCTGAGTTGTACTTAGTTTTGTTGTGAAGTACAAAACTACCATAGAAAATCTGCTGCATGAAGGGGGGGGCACTTCGGGTAAATTAGCTCTGTCTATCTTTAGTGCTATAGACGACTACTCGGGTTTTACTAGTGGTAGGTCTAAGTCATTTGATCTTTAGCAGCACCTGAAGGCAGCACGGAGGGAGCGTAGCGTGTTGACGTCACACCTACGTGCCTCCCGCTATAGCTCACCAAAAGTAACCACAATCAGAGACGGTTTAACGGTGTGCATATATGTTGCACGTTCGCGGTGTAGAGCAGACACCCTGCGGCAAACACACTTGAGGGGCCGAATGACTACTGCTGCCTGCATTCTCTCCTAAATTGTTTTGGATTCCATACAGTTGTCGTTATTTTTTACTAGTCCTGTCCTCCCTCAGCACCAGCGGGATGGGGGAATGATTAGCACCGACTCTCCTCCTCCTGCTCCTCCTTCGATAGGTCCCGGTGTCCCCTGTCAGTCGTCGGAGCTCTGCCTAGGATGTGGGCCCAGCTGCTCGACCAGGCTGCGGTGTTTGCGGCCCTGTTGACGCTGAGCACCTGCTTGACAGGTAAGAAGCTGGTGCTACCTGTCATTCACACAGAGGCTTGTGTTGTGAAGCAGCAATGGGCCTCCAGGACTGTCGTACATCAGTCTTCACCACCGTAACTGTTTATAATATGCACGGTACCCAATCCTCAAATGAAATTATGATGATTTACTGTAATACAGGATTGTACAGTGTCTCTGTGGTCAAGAGTTTATAGTGACCTTAGGTAGCCTACTCATTCATCCTCTGTGGCATGGCTGTATTCTGTAGGCTATATTTCTGTATTATCTATGACACCTGATTCCTTATCCCCTATGGTTATACAGTATATTTCAGTGGGATTAGTCTGTTTATGATACTCAACACAGTGAGTGACCAATATTGACCTATCATGCCTGATTGTATTTTTTTTAATCTCTTGTTATGAGTATTATTATTGTACAATATTTTGATTTTTTTTTTTTTTGGTAAAATGTTGCCAAATTTGTATATGATGTGTCTAAATTTGTTACAGGATTTAGAACTGTAGTGATTTGGCAATAAATCAAATTGTCATTTAACAGAAAATAACCTATTACATTGCTCAACAAATCGAGTAATTTAAAGACACCACCTTTGGCTTTCGGAAATTATAGTGGGTATTTTAACTATTTTCTGACATTTCATAGACCAAATAATTAATGAATTGAGAAAATAATCAGCACATTAATGATAATAAAATTAACCAATAGTTGCAGCCATAATATAATTATTTGATTATTTTTTTAACAAAGAATGGAGGCTATTAAAAATGCTCAGTGAAGGCTAAATTAATTAAAGAGATGTATTAAAATTAAGGTTGAAAATTAGTTTATTATTTGTACTATGCCATGTATAGGGCAGAGAGTGTTGCAAGAGTGTGTTTAAAGACTTTAAATACTCTGTGCTTTGGGAAATCCTAATGGCCATATTCAGTACTTTGTGACCTTATAGACTAAATGATTAACAGTGAATCAAACAAACAATTGACGGATTAATCTAAGGCTGCAAGCCTGCAACTAACAATTATTATATTCTAAGTCTGCCGATTATATTCTTGATTAATCAGTTCAATGTTTTGTCCGTAAAATGTCAGAAAATAGTGAAACATTTCTAAAACAACTTCCAATAGCCCAAGGTGATGTCTTCAAGTTGCTTGTTTTGTTTTATACTTTTTTGCTGAATGACTAATAAATTAGGTTCTTTCAGCTCTAGTTTGATCCATGTAAAAGTAATAATTTCTTTTATAGCCATGTACATTCTAAGACATAGTTGAAGATGATTGAGATCTAACTGAGGATGAGTTGCATTATATTTACATTCAGCCCCACTGAATTTTGTGAATGTCTTGAAACTATTAATGAATAGTGTGTTTACCATGATGAAAAAAGGACTACCATAATGCTTCAGTATAAGTTAGTATGATCCTGTGTTTATATCACAGCCAATAATGCTATGCTATGAAAATGTCCTCATAGGAACATTTTGTATAATGTTCAAGGATAGAAATATTAAAATACAGAATGTTAAGTCAGTTCGTAGGAAATATTCAAGTCCCAAAGATATAGATATACTGGTGATTTTTAAATTAGTTTTTAGACACCTTTTACATTTTTATTTTAAAGTTGCAGTGTCTGTCAGTGCAGTCATGTGCCCCCCAGTGACGCGTGCTTTTGTGTCTGTCTGAGAGACGAAACAGAAATCACATTAGGCTGTGAGGTGGGAAATTGATGATTCAGTGCCAACAAAATGGATAGGGCAATATGTTTCCAGGCTGTGTCCGTGGGTATACTGTGATGACATAGCCTTAGTTATCATAGCAGATGTGTTGGCTGTGTTCTGGTTGTCTTCAGAAACACATTCCTGCTGTCAGAGCTGAAGAGCTCTCCTTCACTGACCTAGTATGTATTGTCACATTGTCATAAGATTCACACACACCCCTCCATTATTTTATTCAGCATGAAAACAGCAGTGCTGTAACATCAGGACATTGTGATACAAACAACCACAAATTAAAGTGAGTGTACTCTCTTGGGCTGCACAATTAATCGCAATTTTATCAAAATCGCAATATGAACTAGTGCAATATCCAAATCGCAGGGGGCACAATATTTGTTAAAGGCAAAATATCTGTCAAACCATTCTAAAATAAAGTATTGTGGTGCTGCAGAGACATCCTGGCCTACAAATTGTATCCTACAGACTAAAGAAAAAATCTTTGTTTGGTACAGATCCTCGCAAAAAATCACACTTAAATCATTCAATCATTTTCAATGAAAATGAGAATAATGATGATTATGATAAATGATCATTCCCTCCAATGTCGTGAATCATATCGCAATCGCAATATCAGTCAAAATAATCGCAAATAGATATTTACCTAATATCGTGCAGCCCTACTCTCTTGATATCCCACCACAAATCCATCATCAGTCTCCACTGAAACAGGGATAATTACATTCTTTGATACAGGGTGACACATCCTGATCATTAACTGACAGGCAAAGCTCTTAAATACAATGTTACATCTTGGGCTGGGCGATATGGCCAAAATCTATCTATATCCCCATACATTATAGGTCATTTCATATCTCGATAGTGATATATATGATGACATAGCATGTTTTCTGGTAATTTAATAAATAAATAAATACTATGGCTGTCAAAATGAACGTGATAATAACGAGTTAAAGCAAATGCCCTGTTAGTGCCACACAATTTTTGGATGTGCGATTAACGCATGCGCGTTCTGTGATGTGATCGGCCTGCTCCGTAGTTTGGGAAATCAGGAAGCGATGCAGCAGTTACATTGTGGAAAGTGTTGCCAAATTGCATACATGCAAGCATGCAATACTTGCAAGGTTGAAGGGCAAGTAGGATGCCATGGCAAATCCTTCAACACCGCCAGTTTGATCACTCATATCAAGAACCACCATCAAGAAGTTCACAAATAATATCAGCAAGCTACTAGCAAGCAACCTAAACATGTTAGCGAGTGTGCGGTGGAAAGAGAGAAAAGGAGAGAGAGGGGGGTGTGTGTGTGTCGTTGAGCAACGCTATAGCTGTGAATGTACATCTGTCGGTGAATAAATGCTACTAGTCCTCAAAACACAAGCCAAGTTTCTGTGTCTTGCATGCTAGTTGCTGTTTAAAGAAAGTGAAAGGTTTAGCCCATGGACTATAAAAAAAGGTTTAGCCACAGAGCTAGCGACAACTTCAGCTCAAGCTCAGTAATTTAAGGTAGACTGGCTCTAAAGAGCTCAGAAATATAACGTTTAAGTTCTTACTTCAACTCCTGATTATATCCCTGCGCTGCTTTTGCAAACAAGAAGACGAAAGTCTGTGACTGATTGAGTGGTGAAATAATAGCATTTAGATGACAGCAGCACTTCCTGTACATGTGTTTCTAAACAAAAACGCCAGTCCATTACTTTCTGCTCCCTTCCAGGTTTTAATTTTGTTTCCATTTTATCATACAAGGGCGAGCGGCAACCAGCTTTACACAATTGATATCACTAAGAGCAAATGACAATTGGAGGGGCACACACAGGGGGCCAATCAGACTACAGGGGGTGCGGGTGCCAACCTGAGCCACCACTGTCGGCCACTGCTCCTTCATAGCGCCATTCAGCGGAGATGGCTTGGCAGTAAATTGCTGTTAGACACTAGCACCCAGTTAGTTAGTTTGTTTGTAAATGTTAGGCAAGCTACTTGGAAAGTTTAATGACCTAACCTACCAATTATTCTACATTAAATTAACTTACAATGCTCATTAAACTGAAGCCAACATTAGCATTGTATGTGCAAACGGTTTTAGTTGGCAAACGCATGTACTGATGTGAGATGTCACAGTGTCAGTTCATCCAGATCTGTAGCTGCATTACAGCTTACAACACCACTGTCTCAACAGTCAGTCAGACCGGAAAACTCCCACAGCAGACCAGCTCTCCAGAGCTACAATGATGCAGCGCAGTCGATTTTTCTGACATGTTATTGAGACATGAAGCATTAGCTAGCGTTAGAGTCAGTTCAAATAATACTTCAAACATGGTCGTGGAGTAACCTCAATTTCCCCTGTTAACGATTTATAGCTGTACAGTTAGTGCTAGACACAGTTACTCCTTTCACTGTACCCATAATTTCTACATAGTCATGTAATTACAATAAAATTCAGGGCGAATGGTACATTAATTTAATAAATGCAAGGATAACAATATTTTCGGCCAAGTCTGTGTAATTTCAGCTCTTTTTTTGTCTTATGTTCTAGAAATTAACTGAGTGCAGCCTACTTCATCTGAGAGACACAATATCTGTGTGGTCTATACTGTGGCTGAGAAACAGGGCAGCATATTGTCCCAGTGCATTCTGCTTTCCATCATCCAGTTGTAAAGCTTTGCATAGATTACCCACTGCTGTTGTAGTCTCCAAGGGCAGGCCAATTTGTGTATGAATGAGGTGTACAGTTTGATAGCAGTCGTGGCATTATTCATAGTGCAGCAAGGGTCATTACATAAACACATGCACCCACATTACTGTTGCCACTTACAGCTATGCCATTGTTAGACTATTAAGTATTGATTGGTAAAGATTAACAAATCATTTATTTTTATGCCCTGACCACAGTTTTTAATTATTTTTTAAAAAGATAGGCTACATGGTATCGAGTGTATAATAACCCCCATATTTTTGGGGAATATGCCAACCTAAGGCCATATGGTAATCTTTTTGGTCAAAATAAAATAATTTATTTAAAATGTAATAATACTAACTTATTTCACCAGTTAATTGGGAACAAACTGTTAAAGCTTTAGTGCGTAACTTTTTGATATAAATGAACGTCCGTTACATTCAAGCCATTGCCAAATGAGTTGCTACAAAGCTAATTAAGACTATCAGCTCCACACAACTCTCTCTGTATTTCTCAGTATGGCTGTGTTCAAAAGATTGTGTTGTCCGGCGACTTTTGCGCGCAGAAACTTGAGTGAAGATAATTACCTCTTCTGAAGAGTCCATCATGATCATGTTTTTTTAATCTTCCGTGTCCTCCTTGGCTACTAGCAACGGTATGGAGGAGGGGTGGGGGCTGTGCGCGATCACGTAAGGCTTGTATCATGTGGACGCGCCGACAGTTTTGTTGTCATTACTTAGAATTCCTCATGGGGCGACAGAAACTACGCACTATAGCTTTAATCACAAAAACAAAGAGGCACTAGATGGCAGAAGGGTACTTTACAGCAACAGTTTGAGTTTCTACACCTGCAAAAAGCCACCAGATCGTGGAAAAGTTAACTGTTTCAAAGTTTTTTCCCATTCAAATCTGTTTGTGTATAATGCCTGTGAATATGTCAATATGCCATATGTTTCTTGTTGCCTGAGGTGGCGTATGGAACCACATGTAGCATAGCCTACAAACTGTAGTTTTTTTGTCAACGACACATCTGTTGTTTACATTACTTACCCGCAATGTCAAGCATTAACATTTTTCGTCATACTGGATGTTCTGACGCTGAAAAAAGTATGCCGGACTGAACAGAATATTGATCCTGAATATAACTTTTACAATAACATAAATACTGACTGTGGCTATTACACAAAGCAACAGTTCATCAATAATAGTAAACATAAGTATGGAATATCTTTCATTCATTTTAACAGCAGAGGTCTGTATTTAAATATTCAGATTATAAAGGAATATTTAGGGCAGTTCAATAAACCTTTAATTATTATAGCCGTACATGGAAAATTCCAATCTGTGTCTCCTCAGAAAAGAGGGTGAAGCCATTTCACGGCAACAACCAGCAAGTCACACGTAGGTGTTACTGCACAAAATGGCCACAGGTCAGAGAACTCTGATCTCCCATTGGTTCCTGGGACCATAAAACAGCATGGAGCCAGGTCAGGGGACCTGATCTATAAATAGCCTGAGCACCCAAAAATCCAGGTCTTCCGTTTGCAACAGCCGTTGCTACAAGGAGCGTGCAGCGCTTGTGCTAAAAAACTTCCATTTCTGAAAAAGTGGATTTAATTTTGGTGTCCAAGGAGCACCGTGGATCCTATGAAAAACGCACCAGTGTTGTTTCATATCTGCAGGAGAAGGACAAACGTTTTTCTTCTCAAAGTCGACCGAGCTCCCCTCCTCCTGCTCTTGTTGGAGGGAAAGTTACTCCGTGGCCGCTGACGAGTGACACGGGCCGTTCTGTTTTAACGTGGAAAGCTATGGACAGACACGAACGGACTGAACACACAGTAAGAAGGCTTAAGGTTTTCTGGGCAGAGGAATAGTGTGTTTTATTAATGTCAGTAAGGCTAATGCTGCCATTTGTTACGCCATTAATGTGATTTGCGATTAATAATGTGCTATTGCTGCACGCTTGATTTATTAATCTGATTGAACCGCCGAGTCCAATCTGTTTGCTGTGAATGTACTCTTATCACGGTGCATTGTTGATATGTTGTGTTGAATATTGCAGCTAGCTTGTTAAAACTGTAATTGCTACCTGCTAACTCCCCTTTCACGGAGTTTTAGTTATTGTATTGAGTGAGATAATCAGGTTTTCAAGGTGTCTTTCTTTCTCTAAGGGGCTTTCTTCCCTCTTTCACTACACACACACACACACACACACACACACACACACACACACACAGTGAACAGCTGGCCAACAGCTACTCATGGACGTTGAATAGCTACACAGCTAGCACATAGCGAAGTAGTTTAGTGTGTGTGTCTACAACTGCGCTCCTTGGAGCCTTGGGCTAGCTTAGTCACGTGGCGTTGCAACGCAGCCCACTACCGCCCTCTTGAGGCTAAATAGCTTTTGTGCAGCTAACACATAGCCTAGCTTCAACGAGCTAACGGCTAATCTGGGCGTGGCCCATAGACATATATAAAATGGACCAACAGATCCCGTTGCTCTGGACGGAGACCAGTGAAGGATATTAGAAGCACTTTTCCAGTGATGGCTGAGCGTTACTGCGCAGCCTCCAACTGAGAGAGACGACGTAAATGTGACGTGAGCAACCTGTCTGAAAGTTGTAAGTCTTCTGGTAGCTGTGCCAAGAGAAATCTCAGTCATTCCGAAACTTGCAGAGACAGAGAGCGTAGGTATATGTAAGGAGATAACATAGGCACAGGCTAATTATTGCTAACTAAAATGCTAGTTAACATGAGTAATTAAACTTAAACAGCGAATGTAAGGCGAAACTGCCTGCAAGCTTCTTCTGTACTATACGGTAATTCCTCTACTATGCGACAGTAAGTCGCGTGGTTATGACACAATCGTTAGCCTATTTTTACAAAAACGTCTACTATGGAGCCATAACGTGAGATACAATGTAATGGAGCCTTTTATACATTGTCGTGTTTCTTTAGAAATAAACAATGGACAAATAGAGTCTTTAAATGCTTCAGATGTAAAGTTATTCGCTGTCAAAGTGGCGCCAAAATGAATGGCAGTCAATGGAATGCTAACGGGAGGTGATGGCTTGGTAGCATCAAAATGGCGCCGTAGGAGCTACGCGTTCCTGGGAGAGGCTTACCCCCTTGGCGTGACCAAGCAACCCCCAGGTTTCGTCACCCCCTCCTCCTCGCATTCTCTCTCACACACTCACACACTCACACACTCACACACACACACACACACACACACACACACACACACACTCACACACACCCAGACACAGAGAGTGTCTCATCACATGCTGGTTTGTTTTTGTTGTAGTTTAAAAAGGGTATATTGGTTTTAATTGATCGAAGAATTATTGATCGGCCATTGATGATTTTGAAGTTAATAAATTCTACTATAGCAGTTGTCTGTGATTGTTTTGTGTATTCTGTTGTAATAATTGCTGGTTGAACACAGGTCAGTGCTCGAATTCCTTCCTTTTGTTCCTTTAAAGAATACCAGATAGATTAACCAAGTTAAGATCTGTATTTTAAAGGGAACACCACCTAAATGAGACTGTTTCACAGTTTGATTATTGGTCCCTGACTTCCAGGGTGGTGCCCCGTTTTGATTGTTTGTCATTTTGGTGGAGTTATGAATACACATATTCATAACTTTATTAATATTGATAAAACATCTTTGATAATTTGCCAATAATGCAATCTGTACCCTACAAATTCCCAACACAAGATAGCAATAAAAGGAAATTTAAAAAACTGGATGTCCAAGGGACTTCAAAATGCCTGTAAAAAAAGAATACTCTTTATAGGAATTTTATAAAATACAGAAGGAAGGAAGCAGAGTTAAAGTATAAGAAATATAAAAAATTAACTAATATAATGAGGGTATGTAAGAAGGGTTATTATAATACAATTCTAGAGAATAACAAAAATAATGTGAAAGGAATTATATTACATTTTCTTATTAGAAAAGGACAAGACAAATTAAATTATCCAGAACATTTCATGGGCAATGACAGGACACAAATATGAATGATGTGGTTGATAGATTTAACAATTTCTTTGTTAATGTGGGCCCTAAACTGGCTAAAGATATCAAAAGCACAGGGAAGAAATACTCTGAGAAGGACCATGTGGATAGAAACCCAAAGTCAATGTTTTTGGAACTGTAGAAAATAAAGGCATTATAGATATTGTAAGTAAAAGTATGAATAAAACTTAATTTATATAATATTAATATGTCTCTTATTTTCATTTCATTTCATGTTTATTTGAAATGGGACAGATGCTACGACAGACATTTGTGCAACAATGTACAGCATCACAGCATTTATAACTATTTCTAATGCCCGTCATAAAAACAAACATTAAAGACATTGCCACATTGTAATACATAAAGCGCATAAACATACATGACACATCCATCTTTTTCTACTTGACACACCAGCCTGAAACAAACCTTTTATCCTTGACTTGTGCCTCTGTGCAGTGACTCATCCACTGATGATGTCACACCTCCTTCGTTGCCATGACAGTCGCCAAGGCAACCAGAGTGTAGGTTCCTGTAGCGGAGACGAGAGCATTTCTGACAAGAAAGCTAAAGGGGTTAATATTGATAGCTGGATCTAACTATCTTCCCCAGCCACAGCACAGCTTTATTCTTCTCTGCACATTGGTGTTGGTCTCAGATGTCTTCTGGTAACTAAGAAAACACTGTGAGAAGTAAATGGATGCAATAGATACTCCCTGTGGGAAAGCACAAGCAGCAATGACTCAGTGAGAGTATTGTAGGTGTATAATGAAGGATAAACCCAACTAAACCTATTTCATTCACCTTTTGAAACTGACAGAAACAGTATTTTTTGCTTTAATTAATTGTATACATCAAAGTATTTAAGTGACGTTACGAGGATGAGAAGATGATATAATCCTGGTTGTTTGCTCTCTGATGAATGCTGATTGAAGGTAATTGTAAAATTACCATTATATTTAATGATAATAATAATAATAATATTTATTTTGTATAGCAGCTGTCATATGACAGGTGCTATACAAAAGAGATTTTGTATAGTTGCTGCCAAAAGCTGCCTTTTTTCTTGAGATGCTTTGTAATAAAGCTTGGCTATCATCTGTAACCTTAAAGGTGCAATATGTAATACTGACAGCTAGCGTTTAAAATAGTTACTGCAGGCCAAAATCAAAATACTGGAGAGAGTCGTCACCCCCTCCTCCCCAGACTCGAAGTTCATGGAGGTTGCCAGATTGAGACTGCAGCATCCACAACAATGTTGCTAGATGCTTGTCTCACATAGCCAGACATTAGTCCACAGCATAGCGGGGTAGCTAACGTTAGATGCTGGCTATACTAAGAGTCATAAAAGCCCATGCTCACGCAGAGGTCTATACCCAACTGACAGACACACTTTGTCGGCTTAGAATTACGGCAGGAACCACTAAAAAAACCCACAACCTCGCTGTCCTCTCTACCCGCCAGACAGACATACTTTCTTGGCTTAGAATCACGGTAGGAACCACTAAAAATACCACTACCTTGCCGTCCTTTTCCACCCAACTGAAATACACACTTTATTGGCTTAAAATTACCGCAACAATCGCTAAACACACTGCAAACTCATGGTCCTCTCTTTCTGATTTACAGCCCCCCTCTCTTGGCTTAAAGTAACTCACCGTTGTCTGCTACGGCTGCTGATCAGGCTACACGTTGTAAACAAACGTGGCCCGCTTGCCTGGTCCTCCGGTAACGTTAGCTAACATTAGCAGTTGTGGCGTGTTAGCATTGTGGCGTGTTAGCATTGTGGCGTGTTAGCATTGTGGCGTGTTAGCATTGTGGCGTGTTAGCATTGCGGCGTTAGCCAAGACTAGTAGGGAACACTTTACTGGCTGTGTCTCATTTTTTTTTTGCGAGTAACCAACTCCGGTACTCCAGCTACAGTATATAATTCAATGTGAGTACACAAATGTTGAAATGATATAAAATGCCCATCTCTAGTAGCCGTGATAAATTAGCCTGAAGCTAATGCTTACACGTTCAGGAGGGAATTAGCCAACTCTGCATCCTTTTGGGCTCTAAGCTGTCTCCATTTTTTAAATACATCTCCAATATTTACCTGGGGTTTGTTACATCTCTGGTCACGCAACTGTTAGAAACGTGAAGTTTTTTTGGGCGGGTACAATTAGACTCTATCTCCGTTTGATCCCGTTCATTTGTTTGCTGCTTCCATGGCTGTCCACTACAGCTGTAGCGCGCTGGGTTTACGTTTTTACAGGTATATCTGGCAACCCGGTCCGACTGTCACGTTTATATGACCTATGAAACCATGGGTTTTTGTCTGCATCAACATGACAAAAATTACATTAACCACTGAGTCCACTCAAATCAACAGTTGACACTGAAAGCTAAAAAGTAAAAAATTGGATCTATAAAACAAATGCTAATTCTGTACAATTATAAACACCTCTGTTGTGAAATACCATGTTCTTTATACCATTCCACAGTGTACAAGGATTATGGATATACACTCCTAGACAGTAGTATAAATCTTCTCATCTAACTGTAAGAAAGTAAAGTAGAGCATTTCCCAAAATGTTAAACTATTCCTTTAAAAAGCCAATTTAAAAAAAAATAGAAAATTGTATTAAATTTTCCAAAACTGTAATTTTTTTGTTTTTATGTAAAATTGAGATTTCAGACTGTTGAGTGTTATTTAAAAATAGAAAATCTGAATAGTTTAAAGCTATAGTGCGTAGTTTCTGTCTCCCCCATGAGCAATTCTAAATCTAATGACAACAAAACTGTTGGCACATGATACAAGCCTTCCGTGATCGCGCACCCCTCCCCACACCACTCCCCCACGCAGTTGCTAGTAGCCAAGGAGGACACGGAGGATTAAAAAACATGATAGACTCTTCAGAAGAGGTAATTATCGTCGCTGGATTTTCTACTTGCGAAAGTCGCCTGACGACACCAGTTTCTGAACATAGCCATACTGAGAAATACAGAGAGAGTTTTGTGGATCTGATAGTCTTAATTAGCTTTGTAGCAACTCCGAGGAGGAGAAGGAGTCGCTGGAACAACAGGTGATTTGCTTTTTGGACAGCAAAGGCATCTATGTGGATAGCGGGGACATTGAGGCTTGTCATACCCTGCCAAGCAATAACAAAACGGTCATTCCACTGATAATAATCCGGTTCACGAACAGAAAGAAAAAGTTGGCACTCCTCAGACAGGGAAGGAAATTAAAAGGGACCGAAGTTTACATCAACGAACACCTCGCCAAGAAAAATGCTGAAATCGCGAGGAAAGCACGCATACTCAGAAAACAAAACAAGATCCAGGCAACACGGTCAAGAAACTGTCAAATATTCATTAAACTACATGGGTCGACACAAGTGCTTCTCATCAGGGACATCACCAAGCTGGATAAATTTGAAGAAGGAATGAATCAAGAGCAACGAAGGCCTACATAAGGTAACTGAATACAAACGGAACTGAACTTATCAAACACAATGATCATGACAAACTTGGACAGAAATTCATCCGCTACATATGAACAACTGAACTTGGAAACTTTCAAATACACAGAACATAAACCACAAGATATTGAAAATGACACTGATCCAGATAATAACTTTTACATTGGAACTCACAGCCAGTGTGAATATTACACAGTTGGCAGGATGGCACAATATCAAATAATACATTTTAACAGCAGGAGTCTTATCGCAAATCTTTCAAAAATCAAACAGTGCCTAAAACAAGTGGAAAACAAAATGCACAGCTATTGCCATAACAGAGACTTGGCTCACTGTAGAACATCAGGATTTGGTTGAGATTGAGGGATACGAACTGTTTTTCATCAACAGGAAACAATCAAAGGGTGGGGGGGTTGCATTATATATTGACAAAAGATATCAATGTAAAATAGTTAATAAAATGTCTTTTGTTTTAGATACAATCATGGAATGCATCACAGTACAAATCGAAATGGAAAAATCTAAAAACATTCTAATTAGCTGTATTTATAGGAAACCGGGATCAAATATTGACATGTTTAAGGAAAAGATTACAGAAATATACAGTAATAGCAATAACAAAAAAATTTTTTATCTGTGGAGACTTTAATATTGACTTGATCAACCCACAAGAACACAATAAAACTACAGAGTTCATTAATTTGATGTACAGTATTGGTTTATATCCCTCAATCACTCGACCTACCAGAATTACAACAAATAGTGCTACACTAATTGATAACATATTTACCAACGCTATTGACTATAAAGTTGAAAGTGGACTAATAATAAATGACGTCAGTGATCATCTGCAAGTTTTTGCAAACATACATAGCTGCACTAAGACCAGGAAAGACTGCAAAATATACACAATGACCAGACACAGAACTCAAGAAAACATCAATAAATTCAAAGAGGTATTAATGAAACAAGACTGGGGCAAAGTGTACGTAGAAAATGCGAATGAAGCCTATGATTCATTTTTGACTGTTATAACATCACTTTATGAAAAAACTGTCCTCTTGTAAAGAAAGAAGTTAAACGGAAAGCTGATGAAAAACCGTGGCTAACTAATGGAATATTAAATGCATGTAAGAAGAAAAATGTGTTATATAAAGAGTTTTTAAAGAAGAGGACAAAAGAAGCAGAACAGAAATATAAGATATACAAAAACAAACTGACCAGAATTATGAGAAACAATAAAAATAATTATTATAGTAAACTACTGGAGGACAACAGAAGCAATGTAAGAAACACCTGGATGGTGCTGAATGAAATTATCAAGAAAAAAAAGGCAAAACAGGAGACACTAACTATTTTCTGACTAAAAACAAAACAGAAGTTAAGGATATGACCTTGGCAGCAAATTAATTTAATGATTTTTTTGTTGGAGTTGGTCCAGGTTTAGCTGAGGAGTTTGTAAAGACTGGCAGTATAAATGATGTGCTAAGCAAGAATGTAAATATTAATGAATCTATGTTTATTAAGGGAACTGATGAAAAAGAAATTATTGAGATTGTTAAAACATTTAAGAGTAAAAAGTCCACAGATTGGAATGGCATTGACATGTTTATGGTCAAAAGTATTATTGGATGTGTTGTTAAACCTCTAACGTATATGTATGTAATCAATCTCTGAAAACTGGAGTCTTTCCAGATAAAATGAAATTGGCAAAGGTGATACCAATATACAAGGCTGGTGAAAAACATACACTTTCAAACTACAGACCTGTTTCACTGCTCTCCCAATTCTCAAAAATATTAGAAAAAATATTCTCTACAAGGCTCGATAATTTCATTACTAAACATAATATACTGTGTGATCAGCAATATGGTTTCAGGGCTAATAGGACAACTTCACATGCACTTATTCAATTTGTAGAAGAAATAACAGCAATAGAACAAAAAAATATGCAGTGGGGTTATTCTTGGATCTTAAGAAGGCATTTGATACAGTAGAAATTATACAAATATGGAATTAGGGGGACTGCACTTTCTTGGTTAAATAGCTATTTGCATAATCGACAACAATATGTTGAACTGCAAAACCATAAATCAAAGTTAAAGAAAATCACCTGTGGGGTCCCCCAGGGGTCAGTGTTGGGACCAATGCTATTTAACTTGTATATAAATAATGTATGGGAGGTGTCAAAAAATTTGAAAACCATTTTATTTGCTGATGACACTAATTTAATCTGTTCTGGGGAAATTTGGAACAACTCTTGGATACAGTGGAAAATGAATTAAAAAAAGATGAAAAGTTGGTTTGATGCAAATAAACTAACACTGAACTTAAGTAAAACAAAATTTATAATTTTTGGTAATCGTGCAATAACTTTACACAAAAAACTTATGATAAATGACATTGAAATAGAATAAGTAAAAGAACTTAAATTTCTGGGAGTAATAATCGATGAAAAATTATGTTGGAAGCCACATATACACTATATTAAGGCTAAAATATCCAAATTTATTGATATACTGTATAAAACCAATTACCTATTAAATCAACGCTCATTGTATACATTGTATTGTTCCTTCATACTGCCATATATTACTTACTGTTTGGAAGTGTGGGGAAACACTTACAAAACGAACGTTGAACCTATTTTTATTCTTCAAAAGAGAGCCTTAAGACTTGTAAATAAAACCACTTATAGAGCATCAACTAATCCACTTTTTATCAAATCAAAAGCACTAAAATTCAGAGATATTGTTGACTTTAAAACTGCACAACTTATGTACAAAGTAAATAATCAACAGTTATCTAACAGTATCCAGGGGTTGTTTCAAATGAGAGAGAGCAAGCATAACTTAAGAGGAACATCTGTATTTCAAAAGAAACCTATAAGAACAAATGCTAAATATCACGGCATTACAACCAAAGGAGTTAATGTATGGAACAGCTGCAGTGAAGAGATGAAATCATGTACAACAATGAGTAATTTCAAGAGACTATTTAAAATGAGTATATTGAATGGATACGAAGGACTCGAGGTGATAGTATTGTTTACTGACTGTATGGTTCCTGGACCTATATACTAGGTCTAGTACGAATGTGTTATTATTTGATTTACTATAGATAGACGGAAAGGAAGAACATAGATGGAAAAGAAAGAGAGGAAGAAAAAAAAAAAAAAAAAAGTGTGTATGTATGCATCTGTGCCTGTGTATGCATGGGTATATGTGAGCTGTAGGTAGGTAGACATACGGTGTACGTGTATGTAAAGAAGAATTGTGTTGAATTGTTTTGTATTTAACTAAAGGATAAAAATAGAGAAAGTGGGTGGGACTAGAAAAGTTTATGAACTTCTTCCCACTCCTTTTTGAACATGGGAATTTCTTACTTGAATTACTTATAATAATGTTGGTAGATTGTGCTGAGAAGTACATGTCCTTATTTATCTGTCATTTTGATTTTATATATGTATGTATGTATATACTGTGTGTGTATATATGTATATATATGTATGTATGTATGTGTATATATATATATATATATATATGTGTATATTATGTTTTATGTTTTTACATGTTCAAATAAAATTACTACTACTAATTTGGCAATGGCTTGAATGTAACGAACGTTCATTAATATAAAAAACGTACGCACTAAAGCTTTATTTTCAGAACGTAAGTAATTCTGGATCATGGCTTTCTTCACAGGATCTCATCTATGCCCTCGGAGTTTAGACTGTGCCCGGGCAGGACGAGACTTCTGCCAGCCCGGGAGCTCACACTGCGGACCCTGCCTGCGCCCTCTGGTGGAGAACTCCCATGGCCGCTGTGTGGTCAAGAGGAGGCATGCTCCTCACTCCATTAAAGGTAGGTGGTAGCAATAAATCCCTGCATTGTTCATTATAGTCCAAATTACAAAACAACATAGAGCATACATAATACGAGAAACGGAAGCCTTTTTTGGAAGTTTGACCAATACTAGGGACTAAAAGTCATGATATCTCAGCCACTACTGCTTTGATTTTCTATCCGTCTCTTGTGATTTCAACTTTGTGGAAGTGCATTGTTAAATCGCTGGAGTTCTTCTTGAAGTTATTATTTTACACCAAATGCAAGATTTTGACCAATATAGGTTCTTGAAGGCTAATATCAGTACCAGTATTTTGTGGATTAATGTGTCTCTCAACAAGTCTCCCAACTTTGTGGAATCGCTGGAGTAACCATTTACATACTGGTTTGCTGGTGTCTGGTTAATAACTTGAGTAGATGCTGGTCTACTATAAATGACCTAATTTGCAACCTTCACAAGCAACACCACATCTTTTTGTTGTTGTTTTAGTTTTTTTGTCTGGATCGTCCTATTTTTCAATGGTGGAATGTAACCAAGTACATTTACTCAAGTACTATGCTTAAGTACAAATTTGATGCTTGTACTTGTACTCAAGTCTTTTCTTTTCATGCCACTTTCTACTTCTACTCCACTACATTTCAGAGAGAAATATTGCACTTTACTCCACTACATTAATCTGACAGCTTTAGTTACTGGTTACTTTACAAATTAAGATTTTTGCAGCACACAAAACACATGTAGTTTATAAAATGTGATGTTTTATTATAAACTACCCAACAATATAACGGCCTACAAGTCCAGCTGAAATGATGATTTGCCGATTAAACACTTAGTTGATTGACAGAGCTGTTTGGATCGTTTCCAGTTTCTAAAATGTGAGTAATTTTACTTTTAATATTTAAGTAAATTTTTCTGATGATACTTACATACTTTTACTTAAGTAACGCTTCCAATCCAGGACTTTTACTTGTAACAGACAATTTTTACAGTGTGGTATTAGTACTTTTACTATCCCAAATGTTTCCACCAAATGTCAAACCCAGAGAAATCTGTTATTTTATTTCTGACATGGGACGTTTCCTTTAGTCTAGGGTGACCAGATTTCCCGGAACTAAAACCGGGACACTTTGCGCGTGACCATAGTGCTTGTGCACGCACATGCTTTTTTAACGTGAACATGTGACAGCCCAGGTCAGACATAGACAGACCGATTAGACACAATTTTGCCAACAGCACACGTAGGCCTACTGCTCACAACATAATGGGGTATCTCAGTTAATATTCATGAATTCTCTAGTCATATAAATTGTCTTTTCAGGAAACCGTGACCTGTAGTATGTAGCAGTGAGTGATTGGGAAACTACTACAGCAATCAGAATGAGAAAAACTAATTTCATTGAATTTTGGTGAATATTTTTCAAAGAAAATTGAGTCCTGCATCCATATAAATTCTCTTTTCAGGAAACCGTGACCTGTAGTAAGTAGCAGTGAGTGATTGGGAAGTAGCCTACTACAGCAATCAGAATGAGAGAATGAGATTTTTATTTCATATTTTCCAGAAATAATAACTGAACTGTACGTATTGGGAAGTAATGCAATCATCATCAAAACGAATTATTAGTGAATATTTTTTCAAGAAATAGCCAACGTTTTGCATCCCTACTGTCAATGCCGATCTACCAAAAAGGTAATTTATCGACGGTCCCTTACAAAGAACCTAGCGACAGATGATGAAGTGCTATGAAGCTTTATGTCGGATACAAATCTCAGTGGCGTCATATAACCTTTCACCCTCTAGTTACTCGTAACTTCCGTCAAAACACTGGCACCCAGATGATATAGTACGTTTGAGAGTAATTGTAAATCATACAATGTCACAGAAAAAATAATACTCTTAACTGTAATACTGCTTTTTCTGCCACAAGGCATCATTTTGTGATTAATTACATGCCACTTTGCAACACAGTAATACAGCAGAGATCTTATTTATTGATACATATCAATATCGATCCAGCTTAACGTTACTACAATGTGCTGGTTGACAAGTAGCTAACGTTAATGCTAATGCTTGGTGGATAACAATATAGGGTTACAACAATGTTCAACACGCTCATAAAGTTATTAGTAGTATGATTGTTTTGACTACGGATAAAAGCAGCACTGGGCTAACCCACGAATGAGTTCACCAGTAACGTTAACATTAGCCTATAGATAGACGATTAATCTAATGCTAAATTAGCCAGCTGGCACACCCTGATCTGTCTGCCTCACTCCCCCGGCGCAAAGAGACTTCATTCGGAATGAGAGCTGACAACAGCCCCGGGACATGTAGCAATAGCTAGTTACCGTTAGCCCCTAGCCAGCCAACAGCCAGCCACTATCATTACAGCAATCCGTACCCGGCCAGCACTTAACTCCAGTGCCGGGTGCTTACGACGCTAACGGCAGTTTAATGAAGCGTTGGGAAACAGACCATATCAGACCCAGGCACCCGAGTCACAAACAGCGGCCATCCATAACGTTAGCTACGTCTCCGTTAGCGCTACCGGTGTTCATGCCGAAAATCTCCTTCTTGCCGAATTTCTCCCCCCTTCGCGTTTAGCTGTCTTTACAGTTAGCTAAATTAACCTGACAAAAGGTAGGTTGAGCACCAAAACGAATAGTTAAGATTACAGAAAAGTGAAGGGGGAGATCATTCCGGGCAGTTTGGAGATGTTCTGCTGCTGCACAACGGCCGTTAAACATCTAATGCTGTCCCGGAGATTCCCCTGGCAATCCCCACTCACACCCGTCTCTCAGCCTCGTTGAGTAGCTAGCTAGCGTTACAACAAACCCCGTCCGCCCGGTGTTGAAACTATCCAAAAGGTGACATTGACATGTGAAATATTTGTGACAGTGTGGTTTTAGCTGCTGGTTAATGTTAGCTTGCTGGCTCACTAGCTAAATGGTCAGCTACCAATACAGATCGAATCAAGAAAAACTTAATTATGTTGGGGAAAATGCAGCTATTTTATTAGAATGACCTGAATAAACGTAACGTGAATAAACTTGAATGGGTACACTCGTCCGTGAACAGATGCATTCTAACCTGCGATGGTGTTTAACAATAAAAACTACAACTCCCATAATTCCACGCAACTTCCCAACGTCATCAAAAGTCCGTGTTTACAATCCATTGTTTTGGTTGAGAGACCCATAGCGGCAGAAAGTTACATATTGTATGTTTAAGTGAAGGATCTGAATACTTCTTCCACCACTATTTTCCCTATGCAGTTTTACCTCTTTTGAGGGTTGGAATAATAATAGAGTGTTTGGATTGAACCCTTTTGTATAAATTAGTCTTTTGTTACAGGCAGCAACGGATTCTGGTTTTATGTTCCTCCAGGTAAGGTGAGCACTTATCCTGAGCTGGATGAGGAGATTGACTTCCTCTCTGCCATCATCAGTGAACAGAGAACTGAGTCCAGGCTGCCAGGTACTGGATAGGCCAGTATTAGACTCATATTCATATTTACCCCTACATCCCTGCTGACATAACAACTAAAAATGTTTTATTCCTTAGCTCCACCTTCCCAAGACGTCTCTAAACCTAAATCCAAGCAGCTCGGTGAGCCCGGCCACGCCCATAGAGCATCTGCCACAGAGCAGCCCATGAGCCAGAGCGTCTTGTTCACCAGCATGGCTCCACCCACCACCACCACAAACCACACTCCTGCTCTGCTCAGCGATCCCATCATTCTCCCCTACCCTTCTAATGACTATGTGTTTATCAGTAAGTCTTTTCTGTTATTTAGCCATGACCTAATTTCTCTTTTTTAAATTGTACTTCTTGAGCTTGAAGTAGTATTAGTTGTGACCTGAGTGCTGTGGTGAGGAAGATTTAGTTTAATGACTATATATTAAGGTAACACATTTATAAAAAACACAACAAAAATATTAGTAGAGGATGATACAGTAGGCCAGCAAAAATCTGAATGATTTGTTGAAGTGTTTTAATCCATCTTAGAATACTGCTTGTTTTCAGTTAAGTTGACATCTTTATTGTCCCACAAGAGGAAATTAGTTTTGCAGCAAGGATGCCCTCCCCTACAGGTACTTTGTCTCTGCCCTGCAGCACGACCTCACGCGGGGGCGAAACATTCTAGCTAACGACACAGAGGCCTTGAAGTTACAACTGCTAGCATGTCTGAGACAAGACATTGCGTGATTTTTAAAACCGAATTCCGAGCGGCACTAGGGTATGACCTGTCCACAATCAGAGCTGACCTACAATCTGTGAAAACACAACTCGCGAATGATAAAGCTGCTTCAGATCCTGAGTTGGCTTTACCCAAAAAAGGAAACAGTAAGAATAGGGATAGGTTAAATTGCTAAGTTAAGGTTTGCATGGGTCCAAAATGTTGGACCAGATCTGAAACCTACCCCATGGTCGGCCTGAAGACACCCCATTAGAGCAGCAATACGTGCTATCAATTAACAAGCAGCTGCAGTTGAAAAGAGCAACAATATTGAAATTCCTGCTTTAACCCACCAAATGTACTATCTGTCAATCAAATTCCAAAAAGTAATTGTTGTCTAATAGCATACGTTTTTACATAGGCTATTGATTTCCTAAAATATTTTCTTGCACAGTCATTATAACATACTGCTTTGTAGCTGATACTGAGTTCGGATCCATTCAGATCCATTTGGGTATTAGACATATTGACACAGACCGGAGAGTATGATTTGGGGTCCTGGGTCGGCTCTCCATTCCTCAGAACTTAAGGGACCTGTGAAGACCATTAGTGCTAAGCTGTGCATGTAACAAAAAGGCGGTTTCAGGTGTATTAGAATAAAGAGCTTTTATAACATATGGGATAAATATGTTACAATAATTAGAATTAGAACAAATTTAAGACTGCAGTCTGGAAACATGGACAATTTTAAAGCAGCAGCCTACAATGTAAGAAGAGCAGTAAAGGAGGCAACAAGGGACTACAGAAAGAAAGTGGATCTACAATTGCTGTAGGGCAACCCCAAACACATGTGGGAGGGTCTAAGAACTATGAAATATTACAAATGACTGGTCAAAGATAACATATGCTCCTCACTACCCCGCACAGGGACCCATTACAGTTTGCCTACCGTTCCAAACTATCAACGGAAGACGCCATAGCACACTTTCCACACTGCCCTATCTCACCTGGAGAAGAAAGGAGCTATGTGATTTTTCCAATTTGGAGTAGATTTTATCGAAAATTCTTGGGAAATACCAGGATGTCATTTCCCAGATATCAACAAAGGCAGCAGCAAGTAATCAACTGCCCTCATTTTCAATCGTGGAAATAAAAATGGTCCATCATCCATCTTTTTTTTTTTTTTTTTGAGAAATTTTTTATTGAGAAAGGCACAAGATTAACAACATTACACATCACAGTTTTAGCCCTTTCTTTTCTTTTCTTCAGCCCCTTTATCCCTTAACACACACACACATGCAATGTAAGACAATCCAAAACTAAAACCAGAAAGTGTAGCTAAGCAGCTAAGTCCCTATGCCATGTGGCTTCTACTGGTAATCGTTTGCCAGGATCAGAAATAAATTTGTAAAGTTTAGAGACCCTCCCTCGTGTTGGTCCCACTGAGGCTAATATTATATGACGAGGATGTGTGGGGAGTGCTGATCCCCATGGGACACCATATGCCTTCATGGCTGACCTGAACTGCAGGTAGAAGAAAAAAGAGGATCCCGGAAGATCATACTCAGCCTGTAAATCGTTAAAGGCTCTTAAGCCATGGTCACAATACAGGTCTTTTAAAACATAAACTCCCCTATTCTTCCAATGTGGGAATGAAAAAGGTATATTGCCTTTTAAGAAGTGAAAAACAAATTGGGGAGTGATTGTGCTATTTAGGATCTACGCGCACATGTTTCATTACAGTATGGAAAGTTGTGAGTAGAAATGAAATTATAGGGCCTAAACGTAATTTGGCTTTTTTCAATGGTATGTTGGAATACACTAGATCCTGCAGTCTGTGAGGCAGCGACAAATTTTCCTCAATTGGTCTCCAAGGGACTGAAGAACCAGGATTGAACCAAATAGATAGGGGGCATAACACAAAGGACCAAAAGTACATCTTAAAATCTGGGAGAGCCAGCCCTCTCTGTGCCTTGTCTCGAAGAGTTGTGAGTTTTAAACAAGGCCTCTTTCCTTTCCATATGTATTTAGATATTAATGAGTGAAGTTTTTCCCAGTAGCCAATAGGAGGAGTAAGAGGAATCACAGATGAGTAAAAATTAACGGGCTTGAAGTGAATTTGGGAGATTGGACCAGTGGTCAAAGTCCTTCTCTATACGCTTGTATATACCTTGAAAGTTTTGTGCTGCAATAGAAGGCAAAGAAGGGAAGATATCAATGCCGAGATACCTGAAACTCTTGACTATTGGTATGTGGGAGGGCAGGGGAGTTTGAGATGTAACAGAATTTAAATGCATCAGTGCTGACTTTGTCCAGTTAATTTTGTAACCAGAAAACAAGCTAAATGAATCAAACGTGGAACGCAAATGTGGAACTGAGAAACCTGTGTTGCCTACGTAGAGAAGGATATCATCAGCATACAATGATATCCGATGATTTGTATTACAAAATGTGATAGGATGCACTGATGGATGTTGTCTGATTTTCTGGGCCAGTGGTTCGAGGTTCGAATATTGTTCATGTTTTCTCAGTCTTAAAGCTAAAAGATGGCTTGGTCTGGCTCCATTAAAATATGTTCTTCTGGTCCTGTGCATCAAAAACTCTGCTCTACGTCTTAACAAAGAGTTAAGTTCAGTCCTTGTCACAGCTATTCTTCCCTGTAAAGTCTCTACGCATGTGACTTGCTGTTGTGCCACAAGCTGGGTGAGGACATTCTCCAGTTCAACTATCCTGCTTAGTCTACTTTTGTTAAGGTGAGATGAAAACGCAGTTGAGGAGTCCCTGATACAGCCCTTTATGGCATCCCATAACAATCTGGGATCATCTACTGAGCCTGTATTAATTTCTAAAAATGTATTTAGTCTTTCTTTAAAAAAAAGATACAAAAATCTTCAATTTTGAGAAGTGAAACATTGAACCGCCAACGCGATGCTCTACAAGGCGTGCCCAGGAGTGTAACTTGCGTAGAAACAATACTGTTATCTGATAGAGAGCAGGGCTTGATGACAACATTATGTATCTGTGAAAAAGTTGCAGCTGAGGCTAGAACGTAGAACTATTCTAGAAAGCCGGGTGTCTATCTCCGCCAAACGAGTCTCACTCTTCTCCACATAATCCATACACTTTGAAACACCAGTCTGTATGGACAACTGAGACACCACGTCTTCAACAAGTGCAGGGATAGCCTCCTTGATAGCTTCAGCAACTGCTAGCTTAACTAGTTCAGCTAGCTCCTCGTTGTCAACAGAACGTGAAGTTGCAGGCACTTCATCTGCCGCCTTTCTTGAGTTTGCCGCCATCACAGTGTGTAAAATACTATTAGAAACCCAAAAAGTCGACAGGAACTTTTAAAAAGTAGCGTAAAACATGTATTTTATTCAATTTTGGGGGGGCGATGATCGAAACCTTCTACATCCCTCGTGACGGTCACGTGACCCCCGTCCATCATCCATCTTGACGTCAACAGGCATTCAGAGGTCTTCTTTGTCTAACAAAATGTTAGCACTTTCTCCTAGCATGCTCTGAAATCTCTGGACTAACCTCAAATTTGCTATGGGGTTGTACAGAACAGAACTGGTATGGTACTGTGTCACTTAGTTCTGCCTCACTCTATTACTGTTATCAATGCTGTTTTCACTGTTGATTCCTGCAGGGCCATAACCGACACAAGACACTTTTCAGCAGCTCTTCTTCGAGCTCTGCACTCTGCTTCAAACACGGAGCTTTGAGTCAGAGATCATCTGATGCCAACAGATCTACATGGCGTGCTCTCCTCCTTACTGTGTGTTTGTATTTCTTCTCAGTTATGAGCAGTGTCTTCATTGTGGCAGGTTCGCTGGCTTTGGTCATAGCAGGGGCCTGTTGGATCAGGTAAGATATGTATTCCTCCCTTTCTACACTACTGCATGCAACTCTCTTTTAGGAGTCTCCCTTTTAGGATTTGACAATATAGATTTGATTTTATAGATTTAGATTTCCATTCAGTATTATTACTTGAGGCATTGAGATTATAAAATACATGTTGAATATTGATAGAAACAATGGACATCTGCAATTTAGGGCTGAAACTCATTTTCATTTCAAGCTTTCATTACTGATTAATCTGCCAATTTCTTTCTTGATTAAATCGATTACTTGGTTTATAAAATGTCAGAAACATACCTGTAATTATAAAATAATTTCCTAGATCCCAAGGAGATGTCTTCAAAGATATTCTGTGTACTAGCATAGAAGACTAAGGAAACTAGTTAATATTCATATTTGAGCCATTGGAACAATTATCAAATTTAATATCCTGTCAATCAACTAATTAATTTAGCCTCCAATTATTTGTGCTCTACTTCAATCAAAAATAAATTCTGTATACTGTGTTGTTGATATCAGCTATCAAAAACTTGCATTGGTCAGCATCTAGTCCTTTAGCATTTAGTTTAAATCATAATTTAAAGTGCTGCTCCACTAACTTGGTATTGCAGATTTATAATTGTGTAAAACCTAGACAGCAATGCATGCCAATCAATTCCAAATGCTTTCAAAAACATCAGAAATTAAGTACTGTATACCTCTTGATTTCTGATTCACTATCTGCAAGTGGGTCACTTTTTAAATCTTTTTTACAGATTGCAGAAAGGTGGGCGTTTAACTCAGAAGATGGACTACCCTGCATATAGACTGATGAAAGACCAAGCCTTTGATTTGGTGAGTAGAACATTTGTGTAATCTGTTTCCTTGTTACATGGAAAGAAACTTACTTTGGGTACTTCGACAGGCGACAGGTGGGAGACAAAACATGGTAAAAACACTTTTCAATCAATGTAGTTTTTCTGAACACTGATATCTTTATGTGTACCTATGCAGAAAACTACTACTACTACTATCATTTGTTTAAGTTAAACAATGGATCAACAAACAGTCGCATGTACTGGCTAACCCACAGAGACTTATCACCCCACTGCAGTTCCCTGCAGTTCTCAGCTTTATGTTGTGTTTTAGCCTCTTACAGCTCATTGTTTTTGGTTTTACGGACCAGTAGCAGCAGACAGTGGTTTTCAGCAAAAATGAAATGCTCTGGAAACTGTACACTACCTGCTCAGCACCAAACCGACAGTTAGAGACTATCTGTTGAACACAGTGGAGCTTTAGGCAGCTTAAGAGGCAAAGTTTTTTTCTCAGCAAACGGCAATGATCAGGGTCATAGCAGATTACGAGCATTTGGATGCTTGTTTCTTATTTAACTGACGAGAAGGAAAACTTAATTTTCTTTAAAATAATCTATCATGGTCATAACTATATGCTGATGCTCTGATGAGTTATGTCAATCTTTTAGAAACATTTGATGTAGCTAATGACCTTTGTTTCACATGACTACATTTGTAGCTATTTTGATAAAAATTGATTGGGTTTTATAATTATAACAATTGACGTATAAAAATGTCTTTAATAACTTAAGATCAATGGAGCCTGTGGATGATCCTGACTAAGTTTTGGGACGATTGGCCAATGGAACAAAGATGCAGATGACTTGACAGATTACGAAAATAATGAGTGGTTAATGAGTGTCATTTTGTTTGGTTAAGGAGTGGGTGGAATTTGCAACCCACCTGCCAATTTTTGGTGTTTCTAGGTCTTACTGTTTTCGCTGCACAAACACTTTTGACAGAAAAATTAAATGAATGAAATTCACACAGAAGACGCTTGTGAATATAATAGCCTTACGCCGTAGGGCTGGGTATTGTCAATGATTTTCCGAATTGATTAGATTCCAAATCACAAGGTCCCGAATAGATTTTTTTTCCAGATTCAATTTCATTTTCGATTCAATATCAATTAGGTTAGGTTAGGAACATTTCAGTTACAATACCAATTTAGCTTTAAATTTGAATGCGATTCTACAATTGTACAAGGTTCCCTCTAACCTGCTACATTCATAAAAGTATCAATGTTTACATTAAGAACTGACCCCAAAGCAGTTACATACATGTACTGTTTATTTAACATGAACACACAATAAAGTGCATCTCTACTGACTCTACAATCAGTGAGTATTGAGTGACATTTTCATATCTTTCATATCTTGAGGTGACAGAGGGACCCCTTTGAAAATGGCCATGCCAGTTTTTGCCCTCACCAAAATGTAGCCTAACTTTGGAGGGTTATTTAACCCCCTTCCCGACAAACTAGCATGACATAGTTGGTACCAATGGATTCCTTAGATTCCATTGAAAAGAAAGATTGATTCTTGGATTTTATGATCCGATTTTGTATTATTCAAATGAAAATGGATTTAAATTGGAAAATTGTTTAGTTTTTTTAAACCCAGCCCTAGAAGAAAGAATAATGAGAAGAAAAACAATAGGGCTCCAGCGTTCGTCGCTGCTTGAACCCCTAACTAATGTTGCTCTATGTCTGCTGAATCTGTAACTGAGCAACTTTTTGTTGACACTTTCACCATGTTGTGTTTACAGCTTTTTCCACTGGCCCAGTGGCAAAAAAACAACTATTGCAACTATTGTTATGTTGGATAACTATGTAATGCTAACCATCAAAAATTCATATTTCTCATAAACCACATTATAGTGATAGTAAAAGCAGTAAGTGTAATACTTGTTTATAACATATACTACTAGTTTACACATATTCTCTATTAGGCAAACAACTTATTATGCGAAAAATATAAGTTGTGATTTTGACTATTTTTGTTAAGCTAAATCAAATTTCAATACTTATGATGGGGTGGCTGTGGCTCAGGTGGTAGAGTGGTCGCCTACCAATTGGAAGGTTGGTGGTTCGATCCCTGACCCTGCAGTCCCATGTCAAGGTGTCCTTGGGTAAGACACTGAACCCTGAATTGCTCACAATGCTGCGCCATCGATGTGTGAACAGTGAATGGTTCCTGTACCTTTTTTAGATAAATTTTTTATTGTTTTTATATTTAGAACATACAGAACATACAAATACAATTGAACAAGAACAAAAACCCTCTCCCACCCCCTACCCTCTGCGGTCTCAACAAAACAAACAAACAAAAACAGAAATCACACCTTGCCTAGTCACTCTCCTCTAATTCTTGTGATGCTGAGGTCACTAGGACCGATACCTGCGCTACTGCGCTTCTCCAAAGGTCCATAGTCGACGACTTGGCCATGCCAATCCCTGCTGTAGAGAGCTCAAGCACAACTATGTCCAGAAAACACGCCAACCACTGCTCCATACAAAGCAAGTGTGGGGGAGCCAACGCTGAGCCACCATCCTCCTGGCCGCGGCCGAGCCAGCCAGCCAAACTTTCCTCTGTCTCCCAAGCAGGTACAATCCAGAGCCGTCATCAAGCAACAAAACAATCGGGTCAGGAAGTTGACATCCCATCACATCAGATATCACTGATGTTGTTTTACTCCAGAACTCATGCACCTGTTCACACTTCCAGACCACATGCAGGAAAGCTTCAGTTTGTTCAGGCTGACAGAACGCGCAACAGTAGTGTGTAGTACAGAGTCTGCACTACAGAGATGTATTAATAATATATTTAAATGTAATATTTAGTGTAGTGTGTAGTACAGAGTCTGACAGACCACCACCACCCCCCCACCCCTCCACCCCCATCGCATCTGAACCAATACCACTACGATACCGGTACCTGGAATTCGGTTCCGGTACCCAACGGTACTTTTTTTTGGTACTTTCCCTCTGTAATTACAAAAAAATTATTTCAGTTGTAAAAATAATTCCAAACCTATTTATCCTATTTACTTAGAACATTGTTATTTATTTAGAATATTTTACACTAATTACACAGAAATTAAATAAAAATAAAACCCCTCCCTCTCTCCTCCCAAACCTATTAAATTGAATAATTATTCAACTTTTATTCTTGTATTTGTATATTATTCTATTTTAGCCTGTTTTATTTTCATCATGACCGTTTTTAATTGCTCTTTAATGTTTAATGTAAAGCACTTTGAATTGCTTTGTTGCTGAAAGGTGCTGTAGAAATAAAGTTGCCTTGCCTTGCAACCTCAGCCTGTCAGTCAGTCCCCAGGGCAGATAAACCACCATTGTGCCTGCTCAGAGAAAGTGTAATGTCAACACCACCACGACTGCTTTCAGCTCACCATTAATATCATATCACAGTGAATGGTGTCTGCGCGAAGTTTTGAAAAACTGCAACCACACTTGAAACCGTTTTATCGGCATTGCCGTGACTCTCTGTGACTTCAACAAAACTGCAGAGCCAACGTAGTTTGCTCCGTCCGCACCTCTGCGTGCGCGTGTGTGTGTCGGACCTCTGCTCTCTGTCAACATGCAGAGAGGACCGATAAGCTTGCGCTTACTCTCAGGTACCGAAATTTGGCACCGTTTGATTTTACATGAACCAGTACTCGGTAGTACCGACGTGATTCGGTCGGTACCAGTAAAAGTACCGGGTTCGGTACCCAACCCTACCTATGACACATGTCGAAGTGAATCTGCTGGTGATTTGGGTTCTTGCAGCAATGGAAAATGTTGTCCCAAACTACCTCCCAATCAATTGCATTCCCCTCAGGGCTCAGCCCTCGCTCCCATCTCCCGGCCATTGGGAGTTCTCCTATAGATACCCGCAACAGTTCAGCATATATCCTGGATGCCAATCCTCTCACAGGAAAATCAACAAACCATTCAATGACTGGGTGCGCCTCAAGACTGTTTCTCCATGGTACTCCATAACATTTTAGGGCTGATCTTAAGCGCAGATACAAGAAGAAGGATGTCCTGGGGACCTCAAAACTAGCTCTTAGGTCTTCAAAACTCAACATACCTTTCTCATTGAATAACTGGTTTACAGTATAAATGCCTCTGTCACTCCACTGCTTACAAGCAAAAGGTTTGTTACCAGACATTAAGTGTGTATTGTGCCAAATTGGGGTGTTCAAATGCCACTTGTTGATGTAGCATAGTTGCTCCTCCACCTGTTTCAAGTTAGTCAGTGTGTTGGTGATAATAGGGCCATAGGCTAGCATACACTTTTTTGGACACACACCTGCAAAGGCAAGGTTTTGCGGTCTTACACTTCCAGTGAGGTTTTGCTCTATTTCTCTCCACGGGACTGTAGATGAGGGGTCCATCCACACTCTGAGGGCCCATAGCTGAAAGGCTCTGTAGTACACTTCAAGGTTGGGGAGGGCCAAGCCTCCCGTGTTTGAGGTACGTTGCAGGGTAGAGTATTTTAGCCTAGGTTGTTTATTATTCCAAATATATTGCCGAATTAAAGTATCAAGTTTCTTCCAGAAATGTATTGGTGGGAGTAAGGGGATCATTGTACTTAAGAAATTCACACAAGGAACTATGTTCATTTTAACAACAGCAATCCTGGAGCGTAGTGATGCCGGCAGCGCAGACCAATTGGCCAGATCACTTTGAACACTACTTAATATAGTTTCATAGTTGTCCTGGACAACTCGCTGTAGGGATGCGTGTATGGTGATGCCCAAATATGTAATTTTGCTTTGGGTTGGTATTGTAACACTAATGGTTGATGCCACATGCCTGTTGTTCAATAAAAGAAGATTAGATTTATTCTAGTTAATTTTATAGCCGGAGATTGACCCAAATCCGGTGAAAATCTTTGGAATAGAGTCCTCAAGATCAGCAATGTACAACAAAATATCGTCTGCAAATAATGATATTGAGCTGCTACTGGATTTAATCTGGATATTGCAGATTTTATTTTGCCTTATGGCTTGGGCTAACTGTTCAAGAGAGATTGCAAATAGCATGGGGGATAGCGGACATCCCTGTCGCGAGCCCCGCTTAATGGAAACGGCTGAGAGTGCAATTCATTGGTTGAGACTATGGCCGTGGGATTCGCATATAAAGTATGCACCATGTCAATGAATTTGCCCCCCAAACCAAGCCTCTCCATTACTTGCCACAAGTAGTTCCACTCTAGGCGATCAAAAGCCTTTTCCGCATCCACTGATAAAACCGCTGCCGTTGTTGGAAGGTTTTTGGCTTCTACACTCATGGCCAAAAGTGTTGGCACCCCTGAATTTTTTCCAGAAAATCAAGTATTTCTCACAGAAAAGTATTGCATTAACACATGTTTTGCTATACACGTTTATTCCCTTTGTGTGTATTGGAACAAAACAAAAAAAAGAAGGAAAAAAAGCAAATTGGACATAATTGCACACAAAACTCCAAAAATGGGCTGGACAAAATTATTGGCACCCTTTCAAAATTGTGGATAAATAAGATTGTTTCAAGCATGTGATGCTCCTTCAAACTCACCTGGGGCAAGTAACAGGTGTGGGCAATATAAAAATCACAGCTGAAAGCAGATAAAAAGGAGAGAAGTTGACTTAGTCTGTGCATTGTGTGTCTGTGTGTACCACACTAAGTATGGACAACAGAAAGAGGAGAAGAGAACTGTCTGAGGACTTGAGAACCAAAATTTTGGAAAAATATCAACAATCTCAAGGTTACAAGTCCATCTCCAGAGATCTAGATGTTCCTTTGTCCACAGTGCGCAGCATTATCAAGAAGTTTGCAACCCATGGCACTGTAGCTAATCTCCCTGGACGTGGACGGAAGAGAAAAATTGAGGAAAGGTTGCAATGCAGGATAGTCCGGATGGTGGATAAGCAGCCCCAAACAAGTTCCAAAGAAATTCAAGCTGTCCTGCAGGCTCAGGGTGCATCAGTGTCAGCACGAACTATCCGTCGACATTTGAATGAAATGGAACGCTATGGCAGGAGACCCAGGAGGACCCCACTGCTGACACAGAGACATAAAAAAGCAAGACTACAGTTTGCCAAAATGTACTTGAGTAAGCCAAAATCCTTCTGGGAAAAAGTCTTGTGGACAGATGAGACCAAGATAGAGCTTTTTGGTAAAGCACATCATTCTACTGTTTACCGAAAACAGAATGAGGCCTACAAAGAAAAGAACACAGTACCTACAGTCAAATATGGTGGAGGTTCAAAGATGTTTTGGGGTTGTTTTGCTGTCTCTGGCACTGGGTGCCTTGACTGTGTGCAAGGCATCATGAAATCTGAGGATTACCAAAGGATTTTGGGTCGCAATGTAGGGCCCAGTGTCAAAAAGCTGGGTTTGCGTCCGAGATCGTGGGTCTTCCAGCAGGACAATGACCCCAAACATACTTCAAAAAGCACACAGAAATGGATGGCAACAAAGCGCTGGAGAGTTCCGAAGTGGCCAGCAATGAGTCCAGATCTAAATCCCATTAAACACCTGTGGAGAGATCTTAAAATTGCTGTTGGGAAAAGGCGCCCTTCCAATATGAGAGACCTGGAGCAGTTTGCAAAGGAAGAGTGGTCCAAAATTCCGGGTGAGAGGTGTAAGAAGCTTATTGATAGTTATAGGAAGCGATTGATTTCAGTTATTTTTTCCAAAGGGTGTGCAACCAAACATTAAGTTAAGGGTGCCAATAATTTTGTCCAGCCCATTTTTGGAGTTTTGTGTGCAATTATGTCCAATTTGCTTTTTTTCCTTCTTTTTTTGTTTTGTTCCAATACACACAAAGGGAATAAACATGTGTATAGCAAAACATGTGTTAATGCAGTACTTTTCTGTGAGAAATACTTGATTTTCTGGAAAAATTTCAGGGGTGCCAACACTTTTGGCCATGACTGTATTACATGAAATAGTCTACGTATATTGTCTGCAGCGTGACGCTTAGGTATAAAACCTGATTGGTCGGAGTGGACTAGCTTCTCGATAAAGCGCTCTAAGCGGAGAGCCAGGACTTTGGAATAAAGTTTAATATCAGTCCCGATGAGGCTGATGGGCCTGTAATTTGAGCAATCCGTAGCATCTTTACCCTTCTTTGGCATAACGGAAATCAGCGCGGTGTTGGTTTGTTGGTGGAAAGTACCCTTCTCTATGGCTGAAGTTAAAGCTTGTAAAATGGTAGGTCCTAATATGTCAAAATACTGTAGAAGAAGTTCTGATGGAATTCCATCCAACCCTGGTGTTTTCCCTTTCTTAACTGTTTTTAATGCTGATTTAAGTACCTCTAAGGTTATCGGTTGACCCAGTTCTTCTGCCTCTTCTGGGTCGAGAAGAGGCAAGTTTAGTTCTTTTAGGAACTTCTGGCACTGTGTCGGATCTGGGTTGCAGGAGGACTCATACAACTTTGAGTAAAAGGTTTGAAAAGTGGGGCTGATATCCTTAGGATTTGTTGAGGTACCTCGGTCTGTGCGGATGCTGTTGATAGTAGCTCTGGATTTGCTGTGTTTTAATTTCAGAGCAAGCAATTTGCTTGGTTTACAGTCGTTAAAATAGTAATTTTGCCTCACTTTGTGCATTATGAACTCAGCTCTCCTTATTAGTAGATCATTCAGCTCTGTTCAACTTGTGACTAGAAGAGTTTGTGTAGATTTAGAAAAACAAGTCTTAAGAGATTGCTCTAACGATTTACAGCGTTCTTCCAACTCTGCTATTCTTGCCTCTCTTTTCCTCTTCAAAGTGACCGCAAAGGAGGATGTAAAATCTCTAATAAATCCTTTAGTTGCTTGACATGTATATGCAGGGTCAGAAACTGAGTCGGTATTCATTTATATAAATTCAGCCAGTTTGGTTCTAAATTCTGTATCAAAAGCTGTGTTCTGGTCCTGTGTTCTGGTCCAGTCCAAGGGAATTATTAAATTGCCATCTCCTAGATCTTTCTCCTAACATATCGCAACGGAATGTGGTTATCAGCGCATTGTGATCAGACAGAATTGCTGGTTCTATTGCTATCGTGTGAAACATTGTCTTAAGCTCACTGGAGCACAACATATAATCAATGCGGGAGTGGGTGAGGAAAGAAGGTGTGATCCTTGCTAGTAGGATTGTGCATCCTCCATATATCTGTAAGATGGTGGGATTCCACAACTGCTTTAAACATGTCCGATATGCGTTTTTGGGCTTTCGTGTGATTGACCCCTGATCTATCCTGATTTAAATCAAGTACTGCATTCATGTCTCCCCCTATGATTAGTGAATAGTCGTTGAGAGAGAGCAATTCATTGGTTATATCCTGCCTGATAAGTCTTTACTGCTTTTGTCTACAGTGAGTGCACATTTCTGCGACAGCAACACGATGGAGCCCTTGGTTTTGGTGTCGTTACTGTATTTATTTTGTAGACTATTTATATCTCTTACGTAAATGTGACTCCTGTATAAGCGCCACGTCTATGTTTTTCCTTCTTAAATAGTCCAGGAATTTAGCTCGTTTGATCGGCCCATTTAGCACTCTGATGTTAACTGAAAGGATTGAAAGCTCAGCCATCTTCAAATACATACGTGTCTCGAGTAACCTACCGGATTTTGCTGACAAATCTGTAGCAAAGGGTGAACTGTTAGCTCTGAGCAACCCTCTGAGACCGCAGACCCCCTCCCCTATTTGTAAGATGCGTGACCACATCAAATGCAGTTTGCGCAAAACTCCAGCTCAAAACTACACCTCCTGTCTTAAGACACAGGTTAATTGAAACAGGTCTAGTGAATTGTTATGGTAAACATGAACAATATTATAAACGCCTTCGAACAATTTCTGGACTAAGCTATGTGAAAAACAGACCTATCTAGTTGGAACAATAAGCAGACTATGAGCTGAACAGACCGTATCCCTCATGTTCTTTCAGTCTAGCTTAAATGTTAACAAACATAGACTGTAAACTGACCAGCCAGCATTTATCATGTATTTTCAGTCTGGTTAAGTGTTCGTTTAAAGCTTGGCTCCGAAACTTACATACAGTATCCTTAGGATTACCAGCCAGTATTTATCATGTATTTTCAGTCTGGTTAAGTGTCCAGGGTTTCCCGCAGCACTTTCCAGTTTAGGCGGCCCGCCTTAACAACACGCGCCTGCCCCCTTAATTAAGTCTTCAAAAAAAATTTAAAATATCTGCAGTGTTACTCTGTCCTGTTTGAGTGGCTGTAATGTACAAGTCGCATCAACACAGTCACAGGAAAACAAGGTAACGGCGAGTTGTCAAGATACCACTAATCACAACGGAAAGAGCATTTGCTGCGGGTGAGTGTAAGTGTGAGTCGTTTATTCACATTTAACCCTCCTGTTGTCCTCCGGTCAAATTTGACCCATTTTCAAAATGTTTCTATATCAGAAAATTTTCTTTTAACCAAAAAAAAAAAAAAAAAAAAGTAACATGGATGGTTCCATACAACGCTCTTCACATGTCAAATAAATGGTCAGTTCACTACTTTCATTGAATGTGGGTGTTTTATTTAATTTGATAGCATTTGAAAAAAATAAATTGATAAAAGAACGTTGAAGAAAGTGACAAAAAATGTCAAACCTTGTGAACTTTAGGAAATATTAGGCCTTTATTATGACAGGATAGCTAGACATGAAAGGGGAGAGAGAGGGGGAATGACATGCAGCAAAGGGTCGCAGGTCGGAGTCGAACCTGCGGCCGCTGCAGCGGACACGGATCCTCTGTACATGGGGCACACGCTCTACCAGGTGAGCTACCCGAGTGGCCCGTTAATTTTAAATTTTGACCCAAAAAAACAAATTGCATTGTCAATGGGAGGACAACACAAGGGTTAAAGGGTTTCTTCTCTTGTTTCAACGAAGTGAATACATGATGAAGTGACTGGAACTATCCATCACCTCTCACGCGTGGATTCTCAACGTCCCGGCTGTTGCCCGGTCTTTGAGACACAGCTGTTTGTTTGTTTTTTTTAATCACTACACGCTGTTCACAATACACGGTTAGTTAGCGTAGTTAGCACTACACACAGTGAAATTACGTGTCCTGTTTTTATTTCACGCATACTATCTGCTTTGAGTGAATGAAGCTATGGGCTGAGCTCTGTTATCACAGAGCTGTTTGTTTTGGAGAAGAGTTGTCAGGTGAAGTGGAAGAGAGCGTGTCACGAAGGATAATGGGAGCCATGCGAGTAAAACTGTTATAGCACTTTTTTAATAGTTCAATGAGCTTAAAATTGCACATTTTTGAAAAGCTGGTTATTTAATTAATTATGTATTATTATTTAAATGTAATATTTAGTGTATTAGTTAGAGATGGCCCGATACCAGTTTTTGCTTCCCGATACCTATTCTGATACCCTGAACTTGCGTATCAGCCAATACCGAGTACCGATACCAGTGTGTCATATATTTTATTATGTTTTAACAACTGTATACTACTATCCCTGTATGGATGTAATATTATTTATAGCTTTGTTGTCAGTCTGGCTCAGGTTAAACTCTTTGTGAAACATGAACAAACACAAACAATGAACGCCACAGAACTTTCTTTTATTATGCAGTTTGACAGTCAGTTATAACGGAAAAAGAACATAAATAAAACTACTTTAACGTAGATTTTCTTTAGGGCTTTATTACGTGGTATCGGATCGGTGCATAAACTCCAGTACTTCCCGATACCGATACCAGCGTTTTAGGCAGTATCGGTATCGGAACATCTCTAGTATTAGTGTAGTGTGTAGTAACAGTGGGTCGCTCCCAGGGCAGCACGGCAGATGAACACATCCGAGTTGTGTTCAGCATGCAGCTCGCGTTGTATCCTTTCAGGCATCCGAAGCTGCTGGATCGTAAATGTGACTCAGTCAGATTGGTCCGGTTCACATACCATGATTTCCTGCATCTCAGGTTCTGCCCCGTTGCTGCGAGGCATTAATTTCTGCCAGCACTCCCTTCACTGCGCTGTAGATCACTGATTTAAGCACACTTAGATGCTTCTCCAAGACCTGGTTGATTCATTCCTCCATATTAGAGAACGTTTTCACTTCAGTTGCTCCGTTAGCCACCACTCCATTAGCCGCCAACATGCTAGCAAATTTCTCTGAAAGAGTAAATAGTTTAGGCGACAACGAGACCCGCTCTTTCGTGCATGCAGGCGTTTCACCGAGTCACCGTGATAACAGACAAAACAATTTGGCTTCGAAGAAAAAGTAATAGACCTGGTTATTTAGTGAAATACGGATGTGGGTGCCGGAGCTCTCTCTTGCAACCATAGCAGGTGCTAGTGTTCCTGTACTATTTTAAGGCGCTTTGAGTAGTTGTTAAGACTAGAAAAGCGCTATATAAATACAGTCCATTCACATTAGTGGCACTGCTGTTATAATATTACTCGGTAATACATCCCTGCCCAAAGCATTTTGATGATGAGTATATTCTTATTCTGTATAATGGTTTACCAGAACCTGGAAATACAGTGCCAAAATGAAAGTTGAACTGTTGTTAACTGTTGTCTGCTACAAAATAACCTAAATCTATGTGTTGTCAGTTTAAAACTCTTCAGAGCTCTTTTAACACAGAAAACAGAGAAGGTTTTAAATAGGCCAGCATATCATACATTTTATACTTTTTTGGGTTACTGTTGGACACCTCCTTAACAATGTGATCCAACAATTTCTTGCTGGGCAGCACCCTAAAAGGACAAACGCAATGTGGATGAGTACATTACATGTAATTTAGCTGACGCTTTTATCCAAAGCGACTTACAATTGCTATATATCAGAGGTCGCACACCTCTGGAGCAGTTAGGGGTTAAGTGTCTTGCTCGGGGACACATTGGTTGATGGGAATCGAACCCGGATCTCCCACACCAAAGGCATGCGTCATAGCCACTATGCCATCACCACCCGTTTATAACACTGAGTTTCTAATGTCCCCTCTGCCCCTCGGTGTGTTCCAGCCTGGGGACAAGAAGCTGGCCCACAGTGCCCAGATGTACCACTACCAGCACCAGAAGCAGCAGATGCTCTCCCTGGAGAAGTGAGTCACCCCCCGAGCCCAGACACGCTCATCTCTCCTGAGCATGTGTGTCTCCTGCCCCTTGTCTCTTGTCCCTCCCTGCCCTCTCTGCCTCATCAAATCTGTGTTATCCTCTGAATATTTGTATGACTGTGTGTCTGTGTGTGTAGACAAAGGGATGATCCAAAAGTTCCTGACTCAGGAGCATCGACCGATGAGGAGAACGAGGATGGAGATTTCACAGTGTATGAGTGTCCTGGATTGGCACCTGTGAGTAAACGCGTTATTACAGTATCTCAACTTTTATTGTAAGTTATACTGTGTCTATCATCAGCTCAGCATAATTCAATGCTGAATCAATGCTGTGAGTAGGAAGCCCTTAACCAGAAATCAGGAATAAAATTATGGTAAATAACTAAATATTATATTGTATTTTAAGCCATGATGTAAAATAATGTAAAGCTGCACTGATCAATACTTTTTTTTAATTAACAATAGCCCAAATGGCCATGTGTAATGTGAAATATGTCTTTCATAATGACAAACACACAATTACTCCCTCAGCTCTAGGGAGCATTTTAGCTTTTTGTAGCTCGTTTTTATTTTCTAGCTCACAATCAAGCTCTTAACAACCTTGTTTCAAGCAGCAGCAGGCAAGTGTGAAGAGGCTCAGTTGCTTAGCACCAAACAGCAGACAATGTAAGTAATGTTAAAGAAGTAGATATTTTTCTCAGGAGTTGATGGAGACCACCAGAGCTAAAAGGAGAGTGAATATTAGACTTACATCCATCAGGTGGACACAAACATGACTCCTAATGAATGCTAATATTGCTCTGTTTCTGCATACAGTATAAATGTAGGTGATATGTGTAAGTTAGAATAGAATAGTCTTTTATTGTCATTGTACATTTACAACGAAATTGGATACAGTCCTATCAGTGCGAAACATCAGCAAAAGTGCAAAACAGGTGAATAAATAAATGTAAAAGAGCCCCTAAAAGTCACTATAAAAATATATAAAAAGAAAGTAAAGACACACAAACACAGACATACCACACATACGAGGCATTCACTGCACGATTCATTCGTAATACTCAAGTAGCGCAGTTATGGCTTTTGGATAAAAACAGTTTGAATCTGTGTCCGTGTTTTCATTGTCCTGAAACGTATTCCTGAGCGCACTAGTTCAAACCGAGAGTGTCTGGGGTGAGATGGATCTTTTAGTATGCCCTGGGCTTTTTTGAGGCAGCTGGAACTATAAAGATCTTCCAGGGAGGGGAGAGGGCAGCCAATGATCTTCTGGGCAGTGGTGATGACCATCTGGAGCGCTTTCCTCTCAGGCATACCACACACAAATGCAAGATGTTTTCTGCTTGTTCTGCTGCCCCCAAGTGGCCAGAATTAAAGGATTTGTTACTTTAGTTGTGTTTCCTTCAAACACTTTTGGTTCAGTACAGAACCATATATAACCCGTATGGACATGAACCAAAACACTAGATATGATCTGCATTTCCACCGCAGACATTTAAGAGTACTCTCTCTCTCTCTCTCTCTCTCTCTCTCTCTCTCTCTCTCTCTCTCTCTCTCTCTCTCTTCTTCCGTCTCTTCCTCCCTCCCTCTCTCTCCCTCTATCCCTCCCTCTCTCTCTCTCTCTCTCTCTCTCTCTCTCTCTCTCTCTCTCTCGTTCTCCCTCTCAATCTGCCCATCACTAATCTTACTTACTTACTTATCTGAATAATGCACCCTGTAAATAGCAGAAAAATACTGTGCCATTGACTTTAGACCAGGTTTTTGTTGGTTGCGCAATCGCTTTCTTCTGCATCAAGATAGGAATGCGCCAACCAGGCCTGCCCACACCTCATTTTAGGACTAACACGCCCATGGGCGTGAGGACATTACGCTACTTACACACGGTGGTCTGAAACTACCAATGACAGTTGCGCTGCGTTGTGCGCTGCGTTGTGCGCTGCGTTGTGCGCTGCGTTGTGCGCTGCGTTGTGCGCTGCGTTGTGCGCTGCGTTGTGCGCTGCGTTGTGCGCTGCGTTGCGACGGAAATAAGATAGGGACTAAAAAGTCTGCTCTGAAAGAAAAAGGTCCAAAGCTGGTGCTGGGTATCTTTTGGAAGGTGATATATCAAATGTTTTCAGCTTCAAAGATATTTACACCTTGAAAATATGACCAGCTCCAACACAGAATCAGTTACACTACCTTAATCCAATATGTTCTACTTTTTTATTCCATTTTTAAGATCATGAAGATCCAAATAGGTACAGAAGGAATTATAATACATAAAATTGTAAAAACATTAAAACAAATATAAACATACAAGTTTTTACACATGATCTGATCCCAAAACCAACTGTAAAACATAAGCATTTTAGAAAATGTAATCATCTATATCCCCCATCATCAAACGTCACTGAACCTGTCAATAACATGATTAAATACTAATAATAAAGTTACTGATGCTGGATGACATATTACTAGATATACTGTAAATGTGTGCATTCTTTAATAATAATATTAATATCTTTTAAATACATATTAGTTATACTATACTCCATAGATCCACACAATCTAATTCCTATAAAAAAAAAAAAAAAAAGTATTTCTGATAATGAACTGTTACCCAGAATGTGCTCCTCTCTCTCTGTCCATCTTTAGACTGGAGAAATGGAGGTGAAGAACCCACTGTTTGATGACTCCACCCTTCAAAGGTTCCACAAGTAAACCTGGACATTGATATGCCACTCCCAATGCAGCATTTGTGTGTACAAATAGTTGAATTTACACACATACACACACTCCACATACACTGCTCTGCTCAGTCCAACCCTTGAAATGGACAGGATGGAGAGTGTAAGGTACATAGAGGAGAAAGACGATGATGAATGAGGCGCTCATGGACATTTAAAGGACGTCACAGCGCTATTTTTTTGTTGTTGACGCAGGACTGAATCTGGGACCAGTGCCTCCAATTCTACAGCCACATTCTGTTCTTTCATCACTCTTCTTTCCTAGTTCTGTTCAAAAAATTACAATCAGCCAATATCCAAGAACTCAGAATAACTTCCGACAGGTAGCAGACATGCATATTGAATATAATATCCTGTGTTAATAGAAGCAGAGTCCAGCCACTGAGCTACGACTCAGTTTTTCTATCAGGTCATTGATTGATAGACCTTCATCAATATCCATGTTTATTAATCAGTACTTTTGAATTCATGGAGTTCTTACTGCAGGCTTTGGTTTTATTTAAGCATTTTTTTAAATGTGATTTTAATATTTCACGAACACACCGTGATCTTTATCAGTATGTTATGTAGTCATTGTGTTCTCAGTCCAGTTCCTCTATGCATGAATTGATGACAGTGTGTTATGAAACCTGAGAGTCAATTTGCATTTACAGTTCTTCTTAAGTTTCTTGTGCAAACTTGCTATATTTAACATATAACTTGAATGATTTCAAAGTACTTTGAAACCTTTTTACCTAGAACTCTGAAACAGAGCAGGTCCATCCTGTATACATGGTATCTCACTAACATGGCTTGTCCCCATGGTTATTGTGATCTGTAAATAGCTGCTAAGGTGTACAGGAAAGAGATCTTACCTCACATGGCTTACACATGTTCCGCTAGATTCCGGAGCGCTGTGTCAAATCTTGAACTGTTGTTTCCTTATCGTTGACTATACTTACAGGGTTCCTACTCATGTGGAAAGGACAGGACATGTCTCAGAAAGAAGTGATATCCAGGTTTTGAAAACATATTTGACCTGTTATATCAGTTATTGTGCATTATAGGTTTTTAACTGAAATGTAATAGTTTTGTTGATTAAGGGGAAAGCAGAGCTTATCCGCACACTATGACATAGCTCCCGAATGTTTATTAGAAATGAACAGGCAACGTTTAAATCCTACCAAGTCTTCACCAGGCATAACATGAAAAAGGGGCAAGGTTCATGTAGGTATAAAACCGATTGCATAATGTCAAGTACAACCAATCAAGCTTAATGCTTTAGATTATTACTTTCAATATGACAAGACACATTGTCATAAAACAAATTAGTATCATGGAAATGAAAAACTGAAACGCTGACGTTTAAATATATTTGAAACTATTTCAAAGAGAGGGCACACAGCATAATATTACAACATAAGCCAAGATTAAATGATAGAAAATAATTGTAAATGGAGTAAAAATCCATTACATTCACCAGCCAGGAGGTGATTAGTTGACTAGAAGCTGGGAGAAACAGCCTGGCTTTTTCAAAATTTCAAAAATATCCCTGCTAACATAATATGTAATCCAGTATGTGGCAATAAGACATGCACCAGTCTAACTTCATCTTTCCAAATACTAATTTGTTCGTCTGTCGTAACTAAATGAACATAATTAATAGTAGAAACACTGAATTTTATACTAATGGTATGCACTGTTAGCCATATAAAGGATTGGATTGGTGTATCCCGAATGAATATTCTCCGCTTTTACCTTTTACTGAAGCTGCTATCCTCATCTGACCTAAATGCTAGGACTAGACATGCACAACTACCTTTCTTTATCTTGATGATGGTCACATTGCCCCACTGCATTGATCATACACAGTACATTACACACCCAGGATGATTCCTTACCTCCAGTGACAGATGTTTGACTAGGTGCAGTAACCCTGGATGAAACTGTGGCCTCTTGCTGCTGTCTCTAAGGAAAGTTACTCTTTGCGGCCCCTCTCTTAGCTCTCCCACAGTGGAGTACCATATTAAACTGCATTTGACCTGCACACATACACCTACAATATGTCAAAAATATATATATTTATATATGTACAGCGGATATAAGGAGTGTTAACACAGGATACTTTAACTGTTTTAATCAAACCTACTGAGGTTGTGGAACAAAATGAAGGACTATTTATGGTTGGAGGGATGAAGGATTACCCGAAATGATACAATTCTCATATTGTTTGCCTTTTCTAAATGTTACATATTTCTGCTGTCCCTTCAGGAGTGCTGAGAGCTAAACAAAAACAATGCGCTTGTTGTCTTGTTTTGGTAATTGTCTCTCTAATGACAAATGGGTCTTGTAAAGGAATTCTCGAACAAGTAACTACTTAAGCTAGCTATCTTTGATACGGACTGTTTTCAGACTCTATATAATGGGTTCTGAACACTAAGGAGAACTTCTTTACCACCATGTTTAGCATGCATGTGGATATACCAGAGCGGAAATGAAATAAATATTTATATAATCTGAACTGAAACATGGTTTGTTGTTTTTCTTTTTTCAGAAAATAACCACTAATCACAATTTTAAAATGTCGTGTACTTTTCTGTCATATTTAAAGGATTCATTCACCCACACTTTTTGGATTAACATACTGAAAACAGGGACTTTGTAATCTAGAAGGCGCAGACCTGTCCAGCTGCCTTCATGTCAGCTTTGTGAACAATGTATAATAATTTAAGCAATTTTAGGTATTTTTACAATGTTGCTGCATTTTTTTGGACAAGATAACGACCATGAGACACTGAGGAAAGGAAAATCCACTCCCCACTGTGTGAACTCTCCTGCTGATTGTGCTAACTTGCCATTTGAGATTTTTAAATGTAAATATCAAAGAAAACACCAAAGAAAATGTGTGAAAAGTAGCAAATATTATTATTATTCAATTATTTGTCTTGGTTTCTTCAGAACATACAAGAAACACAAATACAAACAATCATCCTACAACATCCACCCTTCCCTCCCCGGAGACTGGCGAGCACAGACAAAAAAGAGACAAAAAGGTACCACCATGTAAATAAATATACAGAGGCATAAAATGTCGCGCTTATATCAATAATGGTACTATGGATAAAAAAATTAAAATAAATAAAGGCAGTGTTAGATATCCATATTAGAATAGGCAAAGACAGGCATTAAGTAGTCTATATCCACAACGTTCCACTTCCGGGATTGCCGTCGGATGCATGTCTTTTCGCGGATGTCCGTTTCCTGCCGCTTTCTTTGTGTTGGAATTTTAAACTCCGGTCGATTTATGAGGACTGTGGTTAACTGTTCCTCAGATCTCTGCAGAGTAAACCGAGACAGCTAGCTAAACTATCTGTCCAATCTGATTTTTCTCTTGCACAACTAAAGCAACTTTTGAACGTACACGTTCCACCAAAACAAGTTCCTTCCCGAGGCTGTTTTGCAGTGGCTCCGTGCCGAGCTTAGCGCCGCCCAAAACGATTGTCATTGGTTTAAAGAAGTGCCAATAAACCAGACCACGTTTTTCTCCCATCGCCGAATGCTGTGTGGATTAGCCAGACTCTCCTCCTCAGCGCTGTAGAGGAAGGTCTGGCAATGCGAGACTAGGCATTAAGTGACATTGTGTTATTATTATAGTCCAGGAATGGTTGCCACACTTTATGGAATTAATTAATCAATCCCTTCGAGGTATACCTGAGCTTTTCCAGTTTCAAGTGAGCCATGACGTCATTGACACAGCGACTGTGGAGGGGGGGGTTACACAGAATGTAGTCACGCTCTGGTTTATTGGCATTTATTTAAACCAATCACAATCGTCTTGGGCAGTGCTAAGCGCCGAGCGGAGCCACTGTGCCGCTGCAAAATAGCCTCGGGAAGGAACTTGTTTTGGTGGAACTTTTGTACGTTCAAAGGTTGTTTTAGTCGTGCAACAGAAAACTCAGATTAGACAGTCTAGCTAGCTGTCTGGATTTACCCTGCAGAGATCTGAGGAGTGGTTAACCATAGTCCTCATAAATCGACTGGAGTTTAAAATTACAACACAAAGAAAGCGGAAGGTAAGAACGCTAAACCCAATGTCACGCAATGTCAATGTTAGCTTGATGCTAGTCACGCATTGCCAGACATTACTCCGCAGCGGAGTTGCTAGATGCTTCTATGTTGGCGGTTAATAAAGCACGTGCTCTCGCGGCGCTCTGTAGCTGGCTGACAGCCACCTTTTCTTGGCTTAATGTCGCTGCAACAGCCACTTAAAAGACCACGACCTCACGGTCGTCTGTATCCAGGGCACAGTCACTGTCTGTCGGCTACGCCCGCTGAACAGAAGCGGGGGAACAATTTTGGCAGGGGGGAGATTGTCGGTACTACTCCAGACCCATTCTACAGCTTGTCTATACATTGTACAGTCAATACATTACACATTATGGTTGCATTCCAGTTTGTAAGAAAGTGGGAATCATCTTACTGTCCAACATATCATAATGTAACCTTGAAGCTGGCAATGGTACACAATCACATAACATAACGTTACGTACATTGCAAAGCAACCTGTAGAGAACACTGTCCCAATCCAACAATTCAGCCTACAGGGTGTATGGCCAAAGTTAAATTGCATGTTTCCATTATGAGGAGGTCAAACTTGCGGTTTCTGGCATATGTCATGGATCCTAAGTTAGCAGTTAGCGTGTATTAAAGGTCCAATGTGTAGGAATTTCTCCCATCTAGTGTTGAGATCATATATCGCAATCAACTCTCTCGCACCACGCAGTTCAAAGTACGTATTACAGCTACGGTAACCTTCACACTTCAAAAAGCCAGTCTCTTGCTCTTTTCAATATCCTTTTTCTTTTTCTGGGCTAAGAAGAAGTCTCCTGTTCTTGAAATTTGGATTTTGAATACGTGTGGTCCACCATGTGTCCTTCTTCAAACTTGCCAGGGCCGGTAAGCTACGATACCCATTAGCAGCATTAGCAGCACCTGGGAGTTTATCATGTGACAGAGGCTGAGCAGTATATCCTGTATGTCCCTTACTGGCTAACGTATTTCAAGATGGCGCATGAATATGGAGCATCTACCCCAGTTCATGTGAATGCAAAAGTAAAATTTCAAGGCAAAAGGAATACTTGGAATTGATGGTGGTGGTAAATATTCATGAAAAAGGACAAGTTTCTGAACAGGCAACACATATTTTGATAATGAACAACTAACACGTTACACACTGGACCTTTAACATGGTGGTGTTAGCACCAGTCAGGATCACTTCACCGGCTGTGTAGAAAAATAAATTGCGAGTAACTAACTTGAGTACTCTATTTAATTTAATGCGAGCACATGAATGTTGAAATGAATGAAAGACTATCCCTACGTTAGCCGTGATATAAATGAATGAAGCTCAACGCTTACCTGTTTAGGAGGAAATTAGTCAACTCGGTGTCCTTTTACCCTGCAAACACGTCCAGTTGGGGCCAACATGGGCCTCACTTGGGCTGGTTGGGCTTCGGCTGGGCGTGGGCACAGATTGGGCTTTGTTGTTGGCAAGGGGGTAAGCGTCTCCTCACAACCCGAACCTCCTATGGCGCCATTTTGATGCTAATAAGCACTCACCCCCCGTTAGCATTCCATTGATTGCCATTCATTTTGACGTCACTTTGACAGCAAATAACTTTACATCTAAAGCAACAGATCCCGTTGCTCTGGACGGAGACCAGTGAAGGCCATTAGAAGCACTTTTCCGGTGATGGCTTGCGTTACTGCACAGCCTCCAACTGAGCTCGAAGACGTAAATGTGACGTGAGCAACATGTCTGAAAGTTGGAAGTCTTCTGGTAGCGGTGCCAAGAGAAATCTCAATCATTCCCAATCTTGCAGAGACAGAGAGCGTAGGTATATGTAAGGAGATAACATAGGCACAGGCTAATTTTTGCTAACTAAAATGCTAGTTAACATTAGTAATTACACTTAAACAGCTAATGTGAGAGGAAACTGCCTGCACGCTTCTCCTGTACTGTACGGTAATTTCTCTACTGTGCGACAGTAAGTCGCGTGGTTATGACACAATCGTTAGCCTATTTTTACAAAAGCGTCTGCTACGGAGCCATAACGTGAGGTACAAGGTAATGGAGCCTTTTATACATTGTCGTGTTTCTTTAGAAATAAACAACGGACAAATAGAGTCTTTAAACGCTTCAGATGTAAAGTTATTCGCTGTCAAAGTGGCGTCCAAATGAATGGCAGTCAATGGAATGCTAACGGGAGGTGATGGCTTGGTAGCATTAAAATGGCGCCATAGGAGGTTCGCGGTCCAAAGAGAGGCTTACGGGCTTACCCCCTTGGTTCCAATGAGAGTGCTCAAAAGCGCATAAAGCAAACATGGAGCTCGGATCTTCCGCATTGTTGGCCCATGACGTCACGATGGACACGCGGACTAGCAACAATTTGTTTGTGTTGTCTTAGCAACCGGTAGCAACATGCTCGTTCATGAGCTTCTCTCTCGTGTCTCTTACAAGTGGCGAACTCATGAACTCGTCGTTTTCAGTGTCTAAAATATTCACTAACGTTAAACACTGTGTTTTCGTTGTTCCCGATCGTTTACATGCTTAGCTAAATAAACGATAGATGTATTTAGCTAGACAACCAAGGAGATATAATAATTATGTCGTGCTACTAGCTAGCTAGCTAGCTAATAACTAGCGCTAGCAGTTAGCCTTCAGTTTCGTGAACAAAGCTCATCCATGGCTTCATCCTTCATCCACGTTACAAGCTTTACAGCATACAGCCCTCGGATGTATCATAAGAGAGAACCAAGGCGATGTAATCACTATGTCTGTAGTAATGTTATGTAGGCATATAGCTAGCTATGTATAGATCTTAATAGAGGGTTTTCATGACGCGTCATCAGACCCAAAGTCACCATGTTGGAGGTACTCTGCATCACAACAAAGCACAGGCACTGAAGTAAGATCCCGAACGGCGTCAAGGAAAATGGTTAATTATTGCCGTGTTTTAGATTGTACCAATAGGTCAGACCGAGAAAAAAAATTTGGAATATTATCGACTTCCAAAAGTTATTAAAAACCAGGGAGAGGAATGCCAGAAGTTATCAGAGGAAAGGAGACGCTTGTGGTTGACAAAGCTCAACCAGGATCTAGGAGGGAAAACTCTGTCTTGTTCGGTCTTTGAAATGAAAATAAACGATTGAGAGTCACTTGGCTACACCTTGAGTATCACAACGATATCATACAGTTAAGGTTAGGTTGATTAAAGACGTTATTGCATTACTTACTTTGGCCTTCACAACAAAACGGTCGTTAATGACTTCGTACTGCGTCTCCCTCACCCATCCACACACCATCTGGTTATAAACCTCCAAACTTTTGTTTGATTTAAGGTCTTCCGCTGTGTATGGGCTCGGCGAGAAGCCAGGTAGTTGACTATATTGGGATATGCAACTGAAGGAAGAATCACCGGGTCGCCATGGATACAAGAAGAGGGAGCCAACTCGTAGGGATCTGCACCGCGAGTAAATTTCTCAAAATATCACGCCTTTTTTTGTGGTCCAAGTCCTTCCATGCCTTTGCATCTTGGACGCGTTTTGATGAGCTTTTCTGTTGTTTAGACATAAAGTATTAAAGTATCCAAAGTGCACAATACTCCATTACTCCATTGAGTTGTTTACACCGAGTGCCTCCAATATGGCCGTGCATCCAGGTTACCGCCCAGAACGTGACGTCGGTGAAAACCCTCTATACAGCCATGCTAGCTACCCCTGATGTTAGCAACTAGCCAGCTAGCCGATAGCCTCGCCAGTTTGGGAAACGCTAATGACGTTACATCTGTCGGTACACGATCCGTTCTGCCTGCACGGTCCATTCTGCGCATGCGCAAGATAATACTGTTTTACCGAGGATACGACCTGCACGATCTGTTCCACGCTAGCCTATGGCTAGCCTCCACCGGGAAGCTAACGTTAGTTTAGCTAACAGCTAATTCGGCTAACTGCTAGCTGACAGCTAGATTCAGTCTAAAATAACGTTAACTCAAACGTAATGGGAAAGCAGGCTACAGCTAAATTAAGACTTCACAGTAATAACAATAAAGACAAGTATTGAGTGATTGTATTTTAAATGAGCACAAGTAAAGTAGAACTGACGTAACAGCTGTTATATATGTTAACGGTTATTTTCACGTTTTATTTTGAGGGTCTTTTAAAGTTATTACATGCTGTCTCAGCTAGCAGTTAGCCGAATTAGCTGTTAGCTAAACTAACGTTAGCTTGGCTGTCGACCGGAAGCGTGGAACAGATCGTGCAGTGTCGTAAATCCTTGTACAACAGCGCATGCGCGAATCGTGCAGGCAGAACGGATCGTGTACCGACAACATCCACGTAACAGGCTTTACAGCATACATACATCCAGGGTGTCGGTACATGATCCGTTCTGCCTGCACGATCCGTTCTGCACATGCGCAAGATAATACTGTTTTACGTATCCATACGACCTGCACGATCTGTTCCACGCTAGCCTATGGCTAGCCTCCACCGGGAAGCTAACGTTAGTTTAGCTAACAGCTAATTCGGCTAACCGCTAGCTGACAGCTAGATTCAGTCTAAAATAACGTTAACTCAAACGTAATGGGAAAAGCAGGCTACAGCTAAATTAAGACTTCACAGTAATAACAATAAAGACAAGTATTGAGTGATTGTATTTTAAATGAGCACAAGTAAAGTAGAACTGACGTAACAGCTGTTATATATGTTAGGTGTTTGTTATATATGTCAACGTTTATTTTCAAGTTTTATTTTGAGGGTCTTTTAAAGTTATTACATGCTGTCTCAGCTAGCAGTTAGCCGAATTAGCTGTTAGCTAAACTAACGTTAGCTTGGCTGTCGACCGGAAGCGTGGAACAGATCGTGCAGTGTCGTAAATCCTCGTACAACCGCGCATGCGCGAACATTTTGCGCGGATCGTGCAGGCAGAACGGATCGTGTACCGACACAGGGCATGAAATTGGCACCCGCTCACCCGCCAAATGCGGGTAACTTTTGTGATTGGCGGGTGAAACTGTCAATCTACCTGCCACATTGGCGGGTAGCCAATGAGAATTGAGTGATTCAGACTCGTAACTATCGGTAAGCAGGGTACACGGTTGCTTACGGGCCTGGTCCAATCAGGGGCCCGCATTACTGGAAGACATTGATTGACAGCCTGGGCCCCCTATCGCATTTTCATTACTCACACAATCCCAGCATCCCACGTGCAGCCACTGACCAAGCGGGAGTGAGAACGGGTCAAATTCATTTCCTAGTTTCTGATATGAAGACGAGACGTGTATGTGACTCGAACATCTCACATTACAAACAAAATGTACAGCGAAAGACCGTGCAAAACATTTCAGACTGTCCTGCCAACCTGTAGACATTTTAACATCAATGTACGCTGTAACGATTTTTCACTCTAAAGTCAGCGCTGCTGTTTCAAATTGTCGGCTCTCTGCAGCGGCCGGGGCTGCTCCGTTTCCCCCGCGACTGACGCGCACACACAGACACACAAACACACGCACGCACGCACAGACACACACACAAACGCACACGGTGGATGCAGGAAAAAACGCAGAGACGTACAGGATGACCTAAATTGAGGACAGCTACGTTATTGTAAGTGCAATGATAAGTTAAAGTCCAATAAGTACTTTATTAAACCGTATGAATGTGTGTCCCAGGCCAGGATAGGAAATTAACTAAGCAATGTAAAGATCAACAAGCCAATGACAATGACAGATATGTTCATATTTGATTCATCCAATAAATTATTTTGTGTCTTAAATCCACCAGCCTTTTTCATATTTTACCAACATTTGCAGCATCCTGAGCCTTTTTGGTAAAGTTCCTAGAAAATCTCAGCCTAGAGTAATTAATTAATAGTAATAAGTATTATTCTCCCCAAAACAAGTTTCCTTTTTATTTATTTTTTTATTTTTAAGAACTATACAAAAAACATTCATGTGTTATGGTGCGCATTCACCAGTGTTTTGTTGTTGTTGTGGTGTGCGTAGGCTACTCCTGATTTTGTCAGTCATGTCATCTCTTATATGCAGTGGCATAACGAGCCAACACCGGGCCCCTATGCAGGATTATCAAGGCGGGCTACCATCAATAGGACAGGACAGGATCATAGAGTCACAGCAATTCCTGTTTTTCACCTTTATGACGCAAAAAAAAAGTGGCTGTTAAAAAGTCCCTGTGGCAGGTGGATTTAAAAATCCACCTGCCACAGTGGCTGGTGGTCAAAAAAGTTAACTTCATGCCCTGCATACATCCCTCGGATGTATCATAACTTAATACCATGGACGTATTAATAGAACACATGGTGAATTACATTATGGTGGCTTTTAGACATGGCGCTCTTCCTGGGGGCTTGAGTCTGCCCAGCAACAACTTTGCCGCCTTTGAAAAGAAAAAAAACGTTGCTGCCTTTGAGTAGTAGTACTGTCTGCTGTCCTTAAGGATCCGCAAGTTCAAGACTGTGGTGTGGACAAAAGGCAGGTAAGAATCTGCCTCTAAACAGGGGATGATTTTATTTTATTTTACCGCATGATGTTAACCAAAAGCTTTTTTGGAGAGTATTAGTTAAGAGGACAGGAACTAGCTAGGTTTTAGTGAATGTGTTTACATTCACTAAAAGCTAGCTAATTCCTAGCTAGCTTTCAGCTAGTGAGGTAGCTAGCTGTGTAGCTTTGGTAATTAAACCTGGTTAAAGTATGGGGTTGAACAGACAAGTTTAATTTATTAAGTCATCATAAAGATATTGTTTAGAAGGATTTGGTTGTGAACGTGTTAGCAAGGCAGTCGAACAGGCATAGTTAGCAAGCTGTTAAAAAAAGCTGTAAAATGCACATTTCCCCGCTTTTACCAGCTGGTTGCATTTTAATGTTTGCACTTGTTGCATTTACAGTTAAAGCAAAAACACTGATCCATGTGAATGTTAGCAAAGTTTTATCGGCTAGGGTTTCTATCCATTAATGTTCTCACTTCTACCGGGCTGAAGCTGAGGCTACCATTTTGTCTCTGTGTGCCATTTTCCTATTGTTTGCTCGTTTCTTGTCTGTTGCCTTCCCGGTTTTCTCGAACGTGCCATAATGAGTACTGCTGTATCATTGTTTGGGAGAGAATGGACTTAGATCAGTGGTGGGCCGGGGTTAGGGTTAGACAAAATCACCTAATTCACCGGTGAATTAGGTGATTTTGTCTCCAGCCATTAGCTAGTTCTTTTGTAATGGGCTAGGTTACTTGCACGAGAGAAAATTAGACTTAGCTAAGGAAGTGAAGTGAGCACAGCATGCACACGACAGAAGTAGAGAGATGGTAGGCTAACTTTACATCTCAACATTCTAAAAAAAAAAAATTGCTTTCCTTTACGTCTTTTCCAGAAACAAATGTGATTTTAGCTGTGGTTGTACAAAAGGCCGTCTATATCAGCAGTGATATTTCCCCCGGAAAAGTGAGAGAAAGAAAGAGACAGCAGCAGCTGCAACGTGCAGGCAGGACAGGGTGCGGGGCCGGTGTAGGTAGACAGTGGGACATGAAGGGAGAAAGACGCAGCTAAGCTGGCCTGGCCCTGGGCAAGCCAGCCTTCTTTGAGAATTCTTTATCGATCTTTTTCCCTCCCTTTGTAGAATTTCTGTTTTTACTTCAAAGATAGGCTACCTAAGTAATAATTATAATGTAAAATAAATTCATGTATTGAATTTGTGGTCTTTCTATCTAGCTACCTTGCTGACACAACAGTTGACAACAGTAAAGAGACAGCCAAGCCAGTTGAGATTGTGTGTGTGCATCCTTGAGAAGTGTAAGTTGTATAACTTAGGTTGTCAGTTCATTTAAGCCTGTTATTGTATTAGTCTATAGTTAGTTAGTTAGTTACAAATTTAAATTAAGTTAACTGGTGATTTTCATTGTTTGTATTCTTCACCTGCTAGCTAAATTGCATGTGGCTGTTGATCCCCTGTAATCATAGCTAAAAACTAAAATGCTTTTTTTAATTTTTTTTAATTTTATTTTTTTATAGAAATAATGGAGTGTTCATAAAGAATTAAAAGGAGGAAAATATCAGCGAAAGTGGAGGAACATTTGCGTCTCCTTGAAAAGGAGTCTATGATTGATGATTTGTTGGCACAGGATTCTGAAAAGGAATGAGGATGATGACAATTGGTCCGCCAGCCCCATCAAACCTACACCTCCATCCACCCTCAGGTCATCACCTCCACCGGCTCCATCCAACCTCAGATCTGTGCTGACACCTCCACTGCCTCCATCCAACCTCAGATCTATGCAGACACCTCCACTGCCTCCATCCACCCTCAGGTCTGTGCTGACACCTCCACCGCCTCCATCCAACCTCAGGTCTTCTCCTCCACTGCCTCCATCTACTAGGCCTACACTTCCACCACCTCTGGGTAACCTTAGATGGCCCGATGTTTCAACCCGTCACCACGTCACCAGAAACCCCTCGAAGACAAATCAAGGACAACATGTTGCTCTTGGCAGTTCTTTCATGTTGAGTGGTCTACTCCAGTGAGCAATATAGATACATTTGCTTTAAATTGCCTTTGTTCCCCCTCAGGTTGCAGCTGTGACTGACATGGGGGGGGAACTGTCGACGAGGCCACAAGAAGGATGATGACCTTCCTCCTACACCATGGCCTATCCAGGCAGTACAACTTTGTGGGCCGAAACGGGAAGAGAGAGTTCAAGGCCTTAAAACAGTATGAAGTAATATATGGTAGGTGTGCATGTGGATAATGTTTTAAGTTGTACCGATACTAGAAAGGTGTCACAATACCCTAACGTTATAAACATGTTGATTTTAAATATTGTGTATGGAGTGTTTGTTGTCCTGGCTGGGCAGTGTGTTCGCACGTGTCTCTCAGTTGCCTAACTTGTGTGTTCAAGAGTATATGTGTAGTTCTAATATTAATCTTAATTGATATAGCGCTTTTCTTAACCTAGTTGCCTTTACAGTCCTGGCTGAGAGTTGTGTTGGCACATATGAAGTAAGTGACCGTTATATTTGTTTCTTGCAGGAGGCTTAAAGAAAAACGTCATGACCAGCCAAATCACCCATAAAGATGCCAAGAAGGCGGTCTCCAAGTATCTGTATGATCTGTACCAAACAAAGATTTTTTTCTTTAGTCTGTAGGAGAGGATTTGTAGGCCGTGGACATCTCTGCAGCACCACAATACTTAAAGTGCTCATATTATGCTCATTTTCAGGTTCAGAATTGTATTTAGAGGTTGTACCAGAATATGTTTATGTGGTTTAATTTTCAGAAAACACCACCTTTTTGTTGTACTGCACATTGCTACAGCTCCTCTTTTCACCCTGTGTATTGAGCTCTATGTTTTAGCTACAGAGTGAGGCATCACACTTCTGTACCATCTTTGCTGGGAGTCACACATGCGCAGTAAGTACTGCTAGCTAGTCAGTTGCAGAGCATGAGGGAGTGCCATGCTAGCAGCTAGGCGAGCATTATAACGTGTTACAAAATGACGCACGTTCGTCACGGAAGTAAAGGCTGAAAAGCATGTTTTCTTAATTTTACTTAGTTTTTTCCAACTGCTTACACACATTTTCAAAACTATGTCTCCTTTTTTCAAAACTCTACACACAATTCCCAAAACTGCACACACAAAATGCAAAATGCCTCACATCTCCTTCAAAATGAAACACTGCATTCAAAATACCATAAACACATCTCAAAATTAAGCATTTGCATCAAATGGCAAACACTTTTTTCATAATAGTAAATTTTTGGATATACCATGTACACACTGTTGTTCTAAATCTAAAGCTCTTTTGTCTTTCATAGGCCTATATCTACATTTACAATGTTCTAGAGTGAAAGTAATCTGCTCAGAGTGGTTGAAAAGTGCACTGTAAACAACAATGTAATGTTACAGTAAAACAGAAAATATTTATTGGACAAAACATCATGTTTGTAAGAGTAACAGTGTTGTATACAGTAGCATGAAACAAGAAAATAAAACTACAAACATATGTAAACCAAAGGTATCATTTTTAGAATAAAGAATGTGTGTGTGTGTGTGTGTGTGTGTGTGTGTGTGTGTGTGTGTGTGTGTGTGTTTTGTGTGTTGTGCGTGCTTGTGTGTCGTGGTGGGGGGTGGGGGGAGCAGTTTGGAGCAGTTTGTGAGCAGTGTTTTCTGTTGGAGATGGTAATTCCCTTTGGGGTGGACTTTGGGCTTTTTCACTTTGTAAACCTATAACGTGCACAAAAAGATATGTAACACAATAAAGGAAAGGATAAAAGCCAAAAAGCATAATATGAGCACTTTAACTCCTCTGGATTATTGTTGTATGTTGAAGAATAAAGACACTAGTCAGTCATTGGTTTAAGATCCGTGTATTCACGTACAGCATACTGGCACACACTGGTAGAACACGGCAGCGCTGACTTTTCTGTTACCTACAAACATACCCACATAACCACAGGGTGGAGCTGTTGCCTAAGCAGTGCAACAAGACACCCTGTAACATCTCCCTTCCTGTAGTAAGATCAAAAAAAAAAAACTCGTAGCAGCTGAGACCTGGCCTACCACTTGGGGAACACAGCACGAGCACATATGGACAAAACAAACATGCTAAATAAACATATATGTTTATTTTTATCCCAAAGAAGAAGAAAAATAATACAACAATACAATCATATTCTATTTGTAAACAGGTAGAAGCCACTTGACTTATTGTTGCATCTTCGGACGCAATTAGGATCGGCAATGAAATGTGGACGACTTTTGCACTGTTAAAATATCTTCAACCAAAACGAAAATATTTTAAAAGTTTTTCTTTCCTTTTTTCAAATCACCTTTTGTGGCAATGAGAACGATTAAAAAAACAAGTTATATTTCGCATTTTGTTGTACTTAATGAAACATTTAAAACATTTTGTGAGACACGGGATAAAAGAAAAAAAGAGGCCATGTGAGAGGCTACAGTATGCATAGATACAGATTTGCCTTTCTCTTGGTTTATAAGTCTGACAAGACAGAACATTTTCAACTGACAGTCACACACTCACATAACACTCCCCACTTTTGATTTTTACATCAGTGGAGTGGAGGAAGAGGAGGAGAGAGGGAGCGTTGGGATTTCTACAGCCCGTCCTCCACCTCCCCACATCTCTCAGAGGTAGATGACCCAATCGGCAGAGTGAGAGCTAACTGTAAAAGTTTATAGAGATATGGGTAGGTTAATTTTTACAGCTTTTTTAAGATGCTCCATTGAAATTGGTGCATTAGCAGAGACTTTGACAAGCTTCATCGCGGCTGCAACAAGGGGGTTAACTTTTAGTGCCATGTATTTTTGTAATAGTCGATCAATTCCATTTTCGTCGCATGTCAAAACTGCGGCACACACACGTACAAGCTCCATGTACTCTCCAGAGAACTTCCTTTCCAGCTCATTGATGAGAGTGTCCAGCACAGGAAAATAGTTTCTGCTGATAGTCAGGACTCTCTGCTGGGGAATTACTAGAATTGTTGGGTCTTTGTAAATTATAGAGTGTGGTCTAGACCTACTCTATCTGTCTCTATCAAGTGTCTTGAGATAACTCTTATGAATTGATACTATAAATAAAATTGAATTGAATTCATGGGTTGTTTCCCTTTGCCCTAAAGTACTGGTAATCAAGAAACCATCAAGAGAGGTGGGCGGATTTGAAACATGTTTAATTTGGGTGCGGCAGGGCCTGCGGGGACGTGAACCTGACGGTCAGTGTTTTCTTCGGGCACGGCAATGTTGTTGTCCAGGCAAAACTGTTTGACTGGCTTCCACACATCGCTCCAGGAGTCTGCCTGCCTTTTAGACACAAAGTGTGCTTTTAGGCTGTCAGTAAGGGCCGCAGCTTCGGACAGTGTGCAGTTGGATGACTGTAGGGCCTTGTGCGTAACATGGATCACACGCAGTATCTCCTCAAACACAACAAGGCTTGTAATGAATGACATTCTCGACATGAAGTCATGGATACCACTGGCTTGCGCTGACCACTTCTCTCCCTCTTCACTAATTTCTCTCAAACACTCCGTAATCGCAGAGTAGTGACTTTTCACTGATTTCACACATCTCCACTTGCATGCCCATCTCGTCTCACTGGGCTGAACTACTTACTTTCACATTCAAGGATTTTTGGAGTTCAGTAAATCTCTGGTGGTTTGACGGTTCCGAAAACAGTGAATACACATTGTCAGTAATGCTCAGGAATGATTTCACGCATCGGTTCACGGAACAGCACTCCACAAGCACTAAATTTAATTTGTGCGCCAAGCAGTGTATGTAGGCTGCGTAGGGGTGAGTCTCTTTGATGCGCTGCTGCACACCAGACACATGACCTGACATCACACCGTCGTAACTCTGTGCCACAATTGGGATGTTTTTAAGACCACACATATCAAGCCCTTTGTAGATGACCTCCACAATCCCAGCAGCGTCGCGAGATGCAGAGCAGTCCATAAAACACAAAAAAAACGCTCATTGATTTCCAATTCCTCTGCATATCGTATGCACACTGACAGCTGCTCAGTTTTGGAGTACCTAGCCTTTATGAAGCAATTATGGAGAAAATCCAGTTTCCTGCACCTTTTCAGCAATGTTGTTGTAAAGCATGTGTGCACAGATGTCAATTATTTAATTTTGAAAATCTGGGCTTGTGGCATTAAAATAATTGGATTGCATGTTTTCAAAATCAGCATCATATTTTGATAAAAAACTGCAAACCTTGAGGAAATTGCCACACGATTCTGACTCTTCTCCCTCCTTGTGCCCAAGAAAGGGCAATCCAAGTTTAGACAGTAGCCTCACAACATCAACTACTTTGCATAGATAACCTCTGTTCTTTTCAACTGTAGCTTTATGGCTTTCAGACAGTTTAGCTGCAATAGATCCATTTGAGGATAAGCTGGCTTGGAAGTTATTCCATTTAATCATACAGTTCAGATGGGCCTGGCTTTTTCCATGTTTCTCTAGTTTACTGCTCAGTTTTTTCCAGTCACTCATGCCCTTTCTAAATGTGTCCTCAACGCAGCTTTCAGTCTGGAAATGGCGACAAGCAAAACAGTAGACTGTTAAGTGTGGCTGGTGAAAATGCGGACCCAAAATGCAGAGGCAGATAACTGAGGATAGTTTTGATGTGAAGATTTAATTCAAAAACAAAAATCCAGGGTACAAAACCAACAGGAATACAAAAATAGTGAAAACGCAGAAAAATAAACATAAGGAGTATAACTGAGGTAGTCCAAAATGCAGAATGAAAAAACAGAGCTAAAAAACAAAACTGAGCAGAGACCGCTGGGAAGACTAACACAAAACTAAGAGACTGGAGCAAAAATACGGACAGGAGCAATCACTAAGGAATACAGACAGGAGACGAAAATACAGACTGAAGGGCCATTCACATTGTACGCGCAAACGGCAGCGCTGCGCTATGAAACCCATTATTGTCAATGACATGCGCGCAAAAGAACTGGTCTGCCGCTGCGCTGAGCAAAGCGCAGCGCAAGCGGCATTTTGCGGCTGGCCGCTCTTGCGCGTGCCGCGGTCAAAGTTCAACATGGTTCAACTTTGACCGCGGCACGCGCAAGAGCGGCCGCAGTGCGCTGGGACGTGTCTGAATAAAAAGAAAAAAAAGTAAACACCGAACACACGTGGATCCACAAACGGAACATGAATGAGAGGTTGATTTTGGCCGCCAGCGATCTCACAGAGCTGTATAGGCTACGACACAACTTTGAGCTCGTACAGAGACCTCGGACGCAAAACTATGCTGTGGAAGCATATTTCACAATAATAAGCATGCCAGCTGTGTAGGTTATTGTAGCCTCTTAATTTAGGCTAAATCATTCAGGTTGGTTTTAGCTATGTGAAATCAACATATATGTCTCCACTGAAATACAATCCTATGTTACATTTTTTCTCAGTTACTTTGGTGCATTTGTCAAATCATAATTGCATTTGCACAACAGTGAGTGCATTTCTTAAAACAATTGGTGTAAACTGCACCGCATAGTGACTGACCTGAAAAATTGTGTATCTTTCTGGAAATCTTTTGTTTATGTCCAAAGCAAGTAACAATGAATCAAACTGACTGTCTGCTTTGTGTTGTTGTCCATATTTAACAGTTCACTCTGTAAGTATAGTCTAATGAACAATGCACAGGAAAGGGAGCACTATTCCCTATGTGACAATGTTACACATTATTGTCATCTCTGATCTGAGAAATACGCCAAAGCAACTGCGAAGAACTGTAGCCTACTGTTGTGAGCTGCGAAAACCAAATACCAAGTTGATTATACAGCTCCATACAGGTATTTGTAGGATATATTTGTATTTTTTATAAAACAAATTATAATTTATACTCTTTATTGATCCCCAATGGGGAAATTACAATTTATACTCGGTTGTTATTACACAATAATAATATTGTATTTGTATGTTTATATGATGTAAAATATGTTTGGACTGATTGACACAAGTCATGTTCATTTTCATTGAAGTTCACATATGTAGATATAGGTAGGTATATGGCCTTTACACAGAATAACTACCCATTTCCAAGTGTGTAAGCTCCAGTTTTGGAGGAATTAATTGCACATATGCATTAAACAAAGTGTTTTCCAGAGAATGAATGATGCATGTATGAATGTAGGCTCATATCTTAGCTTTATTATACCCAACTGAAATGACTGCAGACCTCTTAAGTATATAAACATGCAATGACACATAGTGTTGAAATGCAACATTTTATTTAGAAATGAAAATAATCCACACGTCTTCATCTATTTAGAGGAGGAGTGTAAGAAAAGGTGGAAGAACCTAAGGGACAGGTACATAAAGGAGAGGAGACAAAAAAGTGGTGCAGAGGCAGACTTGGAAGTACTTTTCCATACTGTCTTGTCTGGAGCCACACGTCAGGGACAGACAAATAGCCAGACGCTCCGTTGTAGAAATGGGCTTTCGGAATGTTGTTGCATCCCTGTACCCCTGGAACCGGTCACAGTGAAAGCGGAGCTCCTTCACCAGCCCCCAACTGCTCTCTGGACCTGAGGGTCTCGTGCACCCACACCCTTCTTGCGGGTGCCTTCCTCCGTCTTCTCCTCACAACCAGGGCAAGTGCCAAGGCTTTCTTTTGTTTCAAAGACAGAAACATCGTTTCCACCAAATCACTACTGTGTATCTACAATGTCGCATGTACTGCACGTCTGATGTAAACACAGGACGCAGACGTGACGTGCATTCAAATATTGGCGCATGTATGACGTAAATTTGTGCTGAGCCCGGCGGCAAGCACAACAAATATAGTTTGGAATAGGACAACCTAGCGGCGAGCGCAGCGCATGCCGCGTACAATGTGAAACGGCCTTTACACAGAACACCACGACAGGACACAAAATGATCTGACAAAAAACAAGGGGAAGACAAAGACTACATACACAGGGTAACGAGGAAACACAAGACAGGTGACACAAGGCTGGGAAACAGGTGAAACACATTAGGGCAATCACAAGGGCGGGAAAACAGAGAGTAAAACTAGACAAGACAAGACAGAGAACAGATTATCATAATAAAACAGGAAACCGAAAATAAAACAAGACAAGACCGAAAATCACAAAAACAGAAGGAAACAAGACATGACAGAAAACCAGGCTACAAAAAATGACAGACACAACACCAAAACCATAACATAGACTGCATCCTTTCTAACGGAATACTCAGGCCAAGGGTAATTCTTGTAGAAGTAAGTGGAAAACGATCGCTTTGTACTTCATTTCACATTTTGAGGGGAATTGGAGCAGAGCAGGTTGCTTGGGACAGCTGTGTTTTTGTCCAAGATAATCTGTTACCTAGTGCAGCTAGTGCATCTGTGGGGTGAACGTCAGGACTGTTAGCGGTTGCTGCTGATCCAGAGCTGCTCGAAGTTCCCGCTAAGTTCACAACGGTGTCTGTTTGCCTATCGTCATCATCGGTTATTGTTGTTTGTGTTGTATCCTTGTTAGATCCCGATGGCTGACTAGTTGTGTCGTTTGGAGCTCGACGTGATAAAAATCTCATGTCCATATTTTCGTGTAACGAGTCCAACCACATAACTACAACATTATTACATGCTAGCTGAGAATCGCTGGACTTACTTAGCCTACTTGTCACATGACCCAGAGAGCCCTTTAATAAAGCAGTTTATGAAATCAGATGTATTACCTACCACCATTTAGTTGTTTTGTGTTATTTAAAATATTTATAAAATATCTGGTCCACCACGAGCAGAAAATCCTTTCCTGCCTGGTTGAACAGGTCTATGCTCACTATCTGCCAGGGACGTGTGGGGAGTGGGTGAGACATCATGGTCTCCTTCTGGCACACACACTGGTAGAACACGACAGCGCTGACTTTTCAGTTACCTACTAACATACCCGATTTAACCACAGGGTGGAGCTGTTGCCTAAGCGGTACACCAAGACACCCTGTAACAATTACTCAAGTGCATAATTAAACATAAAAGTTCAGAAAACTTTTGAAAAAAAAAAAATAATGTCTTAATGTAAATAATCAACTGGGAAAGTTTCATGGTGATTTCTGTTAATTAAAAGATATTCCCTATTCACCTCTACAGTCTCCCCTTAACTGCAATGGGAAATTGTGGCATCATCGATTTTAGTATTTTTCTATACTTTCCACCACTTGGATCTCTTAGGACTTTTTATGTTATAGAGGACACTTTTGTGAGACTATATCAGTTGAAAGAGTTTCTGTTGCAATTTGTGGGATATTCACCTCTTTTTTCTTGTTTACAAAATGGTACCTAAACTATAGTTATATCATTCCACAACCAGAAACCATGCACCACCAACACCATCCACAATGCCATAAACAAATGAATGATTGAATGAATGCTTTATTTCGAACATAAAAAAAAAAAAAATACAATAACATTTTTCAAAAAGAAATAGGAAGAAGCAAAAGCATATTTAATCCTATCAATCCTATCATATATCATAACAATCATCATGAATGGCTTCATATTTATATCATCCTACACATTCTTTACAATTTGCTGCATATGTATATACTCACACACCACAAGAAAAGAAAACCTATTTTATATATATATATATATATATATATATATATATATATATATATATATATATATACACACACACACAAGTATAAAGCAGCTGCCTACAATGTGCGAAGTAGTAATGCAAAGTGCAAAGTGTTGTGACTAGGGGCGGGGTGGAGGTGTTGAGAGTCAATGTCAGTAGGGCTCCATGGCCTTGTTAAAGAGGCTGTCAAGTGCTGATTCATCTATAGCAAGTAAGATAAACCCATGTTATGCAACAATGATCTGTCAATCAAATTCCAAAAATATATTGTCATCTATTGGCATAAATTATTTACATAGGCTACTGATTTCCTAAAATATTTTCTTCCGCAGTAATTACAACAGTCAGCCTGGTCAGAACTGATACTGAGTTCATTAAGATCCAGTTGGGTATTAGACATATTAACACAAAGACGGTAAAATTTGCACTGGGGTCCTGGGTTGGCTCTGCATTCCTCAGAACTTAATGGACTTGTGAAGACCATTAGTGCTAAGCTGTGCAAGTAATCAAAAGGCAGGTTCTGGTGTATTAAAATAGAGCTCTTACTACACATAGGATAAATGAAGAAAGAATTAGGCTCTAATTAGAACAAATTAGGACTGCAGTCTGGAAACAGTAGTTGCCAGACTGCAGTCTGTAGTCGCTTTGCCAGATCCTCCTCTAAAGTGCGCTGAAGGAGGGTCTGGCTACTCCACATAGCATCAGGGGAGGAAAACGTGCTCTGGTTTAATGGCATTTCTTTAAACCAATCACAGTCGTGATGGGCGGTGCTAAACTCCACACAGCCTCTGCAAAATAGTCGTGCGAGAGAAAACTCAGATTGGACAGATAGTCAACAATAGTCCTCATAACTCCACAGAATTTAAAATTCCAACACAAAGACAGCGGAAGGAAACGGTTAATACATGCATCCAGCGGAATTTCCTGCAGATTCGGAGCAATCCCGGAGGTGGAATGCGAAGGATATAGACTAGGAAACACAGACAATTTTAAAGCAGCAGCCTACAATGTAAGAAGAGCAGTAAAGGAGGAAAAAAGACACTACAGGAAAAAAGTGGAATTACAATTTCAGGAGGGCAACCCCAGATGCATGTGGCAAGGTCTAAGAACTATGACTAATTAAAATCCCACACCCTCCTCCTTGTCAATTGCAGCTGTGAAAGCAAAACAAATTTTATCTTGACTTTGAGGCCATCAGCAGCCAACAAGCAAAAACAACTGAAGCTGAGGTTAATGGATCTCACACCCCTCTTCCTTTCTGAGTACGACGTCAGGAGGGCTTTCAAACATGTGAACACCAAGAAAGCAGCAGGACCTGATGGTATCAGTGGGCCGGTCCTTGAACTGTGTGATGACTAACTAGCGCCGGTATTCCAGCTAATTCTTTACAATTAGTAAAACACAGGGTTTAAGTTCATCATATCTTTACTTTCAGTTTGTGCATGGCTGACTGAAACACATGTAATCCCACATCAAATTGTCACTGTATAGTATTTTAACATTTGTGTGTGGTTCAGCTTTCATTAGTTTTTTTTTCCAGCTAATTCTTTACAGTTTGTTAAACATAAGTGTTTAAGTTTATTATTTAAAGACTTCAAGGTGATTAGTTTAAGCATATTCAGTTTCTAGTTGTTGAATTTTGGTCATTTAGGATGTCCTGTCTGAAATCTCACCAGTTTTTTTTTTTTACAATACCATTGTTGGCAATATTTTCAATTCCTGTTTTAAAAGTGTTTTTGTATCATGTTTATTCTCTGTACACAGCACAAAATTAAGTTGATTTAAGTCAAATAAATTAGTGCAAACAGATAAATGAGTGCAAACAGATATGATTGAAATAATTTTTTTCTGCTATTCATTCCCTGAACTTAAACTCTACATGTAAATCTAATAATAAAAACTTAATTCAAAACAAAATATAGAAAATGATATTGCCTTGAATGAAAGAGTGCATTTACTCAATATGCAATAAACTTTCACTAACCCGTACTTAATTTTAGTGAGTACAACACTTAAAAAAAACACTTAAACACACGTAATTATAAAAAGACTTAAAAAAAATAGTGCAAAAACTGTTATTAAACAATTATTTTAATTTTTATGTTTGTTTTTACAGTGTAGCTTGTTGTAAAGAGAAGCTTGTCTCTGTAGTTTTAACAAATGGAACATGTTTATATATGGTTACACACAGGTTCCCACTTCCGCTTTATTGTGAAGTGCACAGCCAACACAACCAACCACTTGAGATTTGTTTCTGTGGCATGCAGTTACAAAACTGCATGGCTGACTGAGACATGTCTAATCCCACATCAAATTGTCACTGTATAGTATTTTAACATTTCCATGTGGTAACCCAGTAGCATCAGCAGTCCCAATGAAAAAAACATCTCAGTAACCTGAAAGCATGAAGAGATACGCTATTAGCTATTAACCCAGCTCTCCAGGTCCTGATAGACTTTATTGGCTGGTAAACTGGGGTATTTAACACAGATTTGACACAGCCTTTCTCTCCAGTCAGTGTAGGTTTTTATTCTGTGAGTGTGGTGCCACTGGAAGTACTCCTCATAGGCCTGTCTGTCTGCAGCCACATGCTTCAGATAGGCAGCCAGATCTGCTGTGCTCTTGAAATCAGCTACATGGATAAAGGAACCAGGGGGAGCCAGGGCTTCATAGGTCACCCTGCTGGGGCCGAGAACTACTGGTATGACCCCTGCTTGGAAAGCGTTCCTCCAGAGCTTCTCACTGATGTAATCCTTTGCCTCAGAGTTCTCAAAAGACAGGTAGAAAACACACTTTGCAATTGTGGGCAACAGCTTCTTTTTTGATAGGGGTTTCTTGTTCCACTTTCCGTATACCTCTATGGGGATATACTTCTTTAGATTTTGGTAAACACAAGCCCTAGCCTGGTGAGGTCTGTATCTGCTGACCACCCAGCTGACAAGGCAGGAGTGATTTGAAGCAGCCTGGAAACCTAGCTCATCACCTCCTACCATGGTTTTTCCATATGGGATGAATATGTCTGCATCACGTCTGTAGCTCATCGTCCAGTTAAAGAGGCCGGTGAGCTGTGTGAGGTTTGCATTGTTGATAGGAGGCTCCATTGACAGCCACACCCAATGCTGGGAGGCCGGGCGATCTAGGTGCAGGGGCAGCGGGGACAGACCTCTTCTCAACTCCTGGTGGTGGAAGACAACCACATCAGCAGACGGGAAGGTGGATGTGTTGTCAGTGAGGAAACAGTGACTGATGTTGTACATCTCGAGGCATTTGTCTCCATCAAGCCTGTAAGAGCGGCCAAATGGCCAGTGCCACAGCAGGATGCTGATGTTTCTCTTAGAAACAGCTGGATGATATTTCTGCAGATAGAGCTTCTGGTCCAAGAAGCTGTAATAAAGCAGGGATGAGAGGGAGATGAGGAGGAGGAGGAGGAGGAAGGCTCGGGATCTCAATGTTGTCATGCTTGCCGGGCGTATTCTGCGTCAAAAGGGCACAGATCACTCAGCTGGAACTCTTAGAAAGGAAGGAAGGGTAGATCAGAGATATTATAACACTTTCATGTTCTCATTAGTGCAGGAACTGAAGAGGACAATGTGTTAACAACAACATCTCCTACTGCGGAAGGCATTTCATTTGTTTTAACTTCAAAAAATGTTTAATTTGTTAGACAACATTTATCAGTTGGCTAATTTTGTTACAGGTTAATAAGAAGTGAGCTTGCATCACATCTGTAAGAAAATACTTCAATAAAAGTGCAGTAATCATTAGGTGTTTCTTCTAATATGGTCAAACCTTTGGAAAATTCTTGAGAAAAAAATGTGAATAAATGGCACTTTGTTTTTTTATACAAAGGAGTAAAACTCTGGCAGATCATTTGATGAAATCTAAACTGCTGTCTGTGTCTTCCTCTCACTGTACGGTGATTTCATTACAAAAGTAATTTCTGCTTTTGTTGGATGTTTTTTTTAAGGATTACGTCAAGTATTGCACACTTGTAACTGCTAACAAAAATGTATGTATATAATGAATGTTAGAATGTTAAAGGTTTAACTTAAAATTGAAAAGTTTGTGATCAAAGTAATTCTGAGCACAGCACTAATATTCAGTATTCAATATCAGTATGTTTTATTATAATAATAACTTACTTTCTGATAAGCATTTAAAATATATTTCTTGTGTAGGTTGATGATGATGTATAATGAAACTGGCAGAAAGAGGATTTCTGAAGATGGTGCACCCTGATAACTGGGTACACCACAAACTTAACATCAAGTTGAAAACAGAACTTTTTAAGAGGAAAAAAAAGAAATTCAGAATGAAAATAATTTTATGCATTTCCCATCACCCTGTGGACACATATAGCATTCTGTACACTATCTGTATTAAATTGAACCTGTAGTAATAATGTAGATATCAGCAGGTGGATTTAAATGAAATAAAATGAGTTTGGCAGAGTTATTGGCACTTACCCGGTGACATGGCATCAGGCTGACTGCTGCCTATAGAGCTTTGTACTAATCAACGAATCCAAGAATATAAAGGAAATCCTGCCCCTGCCCCCCTACTTTCTGATAAGCATTTAAAATATATTTCTTGTGTAGGTTGATGATGATGTATAATGAAACTGGCAGAAAGAGGATTTCTGAAGATGGTGCACCCTGATAACTGGGTACACCACAAACTTAACATCAAGTTGAAAACAGAACTTTTTAAGAGGAAAAAAAAGAAATTCAGAATGAAAAGAAATTTTATGCATTTCCCATCACCCTGTGGACACATATAGCATTCTGTACACTATCTGTATTAAATTGAACCTGTAGTAATAATGTAGATATCAGCAGGTGGATTTAAATGAAATAAAATGAGTTTGGCAGAGTTATTGGCACTTACCCGGTGACATGGCATCAGGCTGACTGCTGCCTATAGAGCTTTGTACTAATCAACGAATCCAAGAATATAAAGGAAATCCTGCCCCCCTCAACATTTTGACTCATCTATTGCTTGACACTTCATACACACACACACACACAAAGAGAGAGCTTCTCGGTGGCAGGGTGCGACGGTTTAGTGCCACTTCAATCAGTGGTCAGCAGACAGGAGCAGCAACAAAAGGAAAAACATTATGTAGAATTAGCACAGTCAGCAGCAAGTGATATTACATTTTTTAACCATAAGCTGGTCTTCCTCTTCCTGTTCTTGCAGCCCTGCAGAGGAAATGGGCACAGGTTGACAAAGCTCCTGTAGGCACCAACCACATCATAACCGTTTCAACGAACTGTTTCACCCTGGGCGTTCCAGTTCACGTTGAGGTAAATTCAAAATTTTTACTCAGCTATTGCTTGACACTTCATTCCCACACACACACACACACACACACACACACACACACACACACACACACACACACACACACACACACAGCTTCTCAGTGGCAGCGTGTGACACTTTGTGTGCCACTTCAATCAGTGGTCAGCAGAAAGGAGCAGCAACAAAAAGGAAAAACAGTCATCTATCATGCAGTCATTTCAAATGAATCCCACACACATGATTTTATTCACTTCAGATTTACTTCAGCCTCTTCAGTGCATTGAGTTCCGGTGTGTTTACTCTCATGATTAGCTGGGTTAGGGTTAGAGGGTGGTAAAACCCCTAGCCCATCACCACAGAAGCCTTCCACCATACCACCCTGTTTAACTTTCATTTCTTTACCTGTTAAACTGCTCATGCATCTGCTGTTTGCAGAATTAACACAGCAAGCAGCAACAAGTGGTAGTCAAAAACATTAACATTCATTTTTTTAACCACAAGCTGGTCTTCCTCTTCCTGTTCTTGCAGCCCTGCAGAGGAAAGGGGTACAGGGTGACACAGCTCCTGTAGGCACCAACCACATCATAACCGTTTCAACGAGCTGTTTCGCCCAGTTCATGTTTGGTTTTTAATGCAGAACCTGATGCAGAACTAGTGCACTTCCACACTGTTCCGGTTGATTTACACTAATGCACTGCTCTAACTCACAGTTTTAATTTAATTTTTTTGTATGTTTCTGCACTGACAGTTAACAATACTGCCATAACCAGACTCCTAGGCCATGACAAATGCCGGAATTGACACAATGGATGAAGGTAAATTAAAGTGGACATATTATGCTTTTCTGTATTTTCTGTTATATCTACAATGTTATGATGTTGGATTTTCATGTTAAACGTGGGCAAAACTTATAACCTCAAATAATGAGGTAAACGTATTTTAGAGAAATCCCTGTGAACTAAAACGTTCAGATTATTATTTATTAATAATAAATAGGGCTGTCAATCGATTAAAAAAAAAAATCTAATTAATTACATACTCTGTAATTAATTAATCGAAATTAATCGCATACATAATTAACGGTGCCTGAACCGATACTTTTTAAGAAAGTAAAAAAAAGAAAAGAAAAAAAAAGGGTACTAAACAACAGTTGGTGACATTAAAGAACGGCTTGTTTATTGCTAAGGCCATATGGTCAAAATTAAATGATTTAATAATAATGTATAACAATAACAATAACTTATTTCACTAGTAAATTGCTGTTGAACAACAAAAACAACCACCAGGTGGGAAAAGGACATTTACAATAACTTAAAATGCACCACTACTGTAGTTTACCAGTTTCGTTGAACGCACCGTCTGTGTTGTTTTTCCGACGGCTAAAACACAGTCAAACAGTCAAAGTTTTTAATTCAGCTACTAGCTAGCGGTAGGCTAACGTTAGCTGCTGTTGAGTATAGTGTTAACTAGCGACACGTGCAGCGGTGTTTGTGTATCGTCTGTTTCAGAGCATCAGAGAGAAGAGCGCAGACATATCAGTGGCACCAGATTTCGGTAGCCAGGGTTGGCAGGAAGAAGATTTTTAGAAGTAAATGTTCCGATTAATGATCCAGGCAGCACATTCTCGTCTCCCTCCTTCATTTTACAGTCCAATGGTGGCTAGAACGGCTGGAATGGATTAATCTGCGTTATTTTTTTTAACGCGTTATTTTTTCTCAGATTAATTAATCGAAATTAACGCATTATTTTGACAGCCCTAATAATAAATAATAAAAAATAATAATTATTATTTTAAGTTTTTTTTACGCTGTCAGGATTTTTACAATGTCACTGGTTTTCAGTTTCTACTTTCTGTCACTGTTTTGGCTTGAGGGGAGGGATCAGGATGGCGCGATTTAGGGATAATTTGCATACTTGACTGTGCGTGCCTGAAAAAACCAAGTGCATCTCGCTGCAGCCTGCGTTCGAGCGTATGGGGAGTGATGTAGGCAAAAAAAAATGGCTGACTTGGATGTGGGCGGGGCTTGATGTCAGGCGCCGCCTTCCCACAGGCTGCAGCGACAGGCTCCTCGAAAAAACGGCCTTGAGTCTGTTGTTGTCCTCACAGATGCCTGGAATGACCTTATGACCGCACATGACTTCAGCACGTTCACCTGCAGCCACCAAATCTCAAGTAAGTCTGTTTACTTCTGCACTTCTACTTTTTTGTTTTCAAATAGAAGCGGGCAGGTTTAATGTTAACCTTTAATGGACTTTGTGCTGTTTTGGCAGATGTTAGCGCGATCACAAGCTAACGTTAATGATAGCTAATACCGCACGTCAGCTAACGTTGGCTAAATTATGGCTAATGGTAATGTTAGCTAATTTCTCCCGCCCAGGATCAATCAATCTCAATCTGTCCTCTATAATCTAGTATTTTTTCATATTCTGTCTTCTAGGAGCGGCCTCATAAACATGCTAACGCAGCAGCATTGCCCCCCAGTACAGCTCAAACACTGAGCATTACATCAGGCCAAAAGAGGTGTTGCTGAAGTGGAGATGGCAGACTCCATCAGATAACGGTAATCAAATTTGCCTTTCTAATATTGTGATATAACTTTTATGGTGATCTGTAAATAAAGATGGAGGCCGCATTGGCTGCTTCGGGCTATTCAATCAATCAGATATTATTTGTATAATGTTAGCACGGTTCATACGTTGCAGTTAGGGGTGTCCATTTTAAAAAATGTTCCAAACCGACGCTTGTTAACTATTATTAACCGATGTAAATATTAATATTAAACTACTTACTTAATATTAAACTTACTTACTTACTACTTAGAACGGATGATTGTATGCTGCACCTGACTGCACCTGCCGCGCTGTAAATGGAGATGCACAGACACTGAATCCTCAGAACTGCATGTGCTGTGTATGACCACATAATAGACCAGATTTCCGTGTAGGAAAATGTTAAGGAGCTGGGAGAAAGTGACTGCGTTTGCTGGCACTTATTAGAGAATGCCAACACAGGCTGTAGGCCATACATAATGCCAGCATAACAAACCTACTGAACTGATTCTCGAGCATCTCTCTTTAGCCCCGTGCTCTCTGTCTGCCGCAAACACACCCTGTTAGGCACATGGAACATAACATCCCTCCCCCATGACTGTACTCCAAAGGTATTTCTGCTGACTGACAGGTTTCTAGGCAAATCACACACTCACTAACATAGTATAACGTGTTCACTGACATCTCTTAAACAAACTGCCTTAGAACATAACAGTTAACATTATAAACATGTATCTCAGTTGAGTACATTTTTAATTGATAGTGTTAATCGGTTTACTTGGACATCCCATATTGCAATACTATGTAATTTTTGTAAACAAAAAAAAGTATTTTTATGGTATTTCTGGATGAAGGCATAACTATTACATGTTTCATCCGATTTCAGTGAGTTGTGTGTATATTCTGTATAATTACAGGCTACTTCGATCGGGAGGCAGTTCATGGAAAGAATGTTAAGAAGGCTTCAGGAATTTCTTCAATGTCAGCCAGTGGAATTTGACTATTTACATTTTGTTTTAAGCCATGAAATGGGACTTGTGCACTCTTTTACTAATGTAGTAGAGCTGCCACAAGATGTTGTTTGTGCCTTGTCTGATGTTTTGAAAATTCTTCATTTGCAAGAAGAGCAGCAAAGACATTTAGCTTCTTCCTATGTAGAGGTTGTGGGGGGTAGTGGGGGACAGCCAAATTTTGTTGTATCAAAAGAACATCTGCAAAACCTCATTGATATGCAGCTGTCCATCCCCTGCATAGCTAAGCTACTGGGTGTCTGCAAAAGGACTGTGTTTCGGCGGATGCGAGAAGAGGGACTATCAGTTAAGCGATCATGCAGCAACCTGACAAATGAGGAGCTGGACAGCCTTGTGCGTTCAGTTAAATTAAGGATGGCACATATTGGCTACAGAATGATGAAGGGCGAACTGCAATCTATGGGGCACAGTGTAAAATGGGAGCAGGTTTCAGCGTCCATGCACAGGGTGGATTCTGCAGGGATCTTTGAGAGATGTACAGGCTTGGGCTGTGTCGCTAGAAGAATATATTCCGTCAAGGGTCCCCACTCACTGGTCCACGTGGACACAAACCACAAACCTATCAGGTACAGTACAGCTCTCTGTATAATATGGGTGAGCCATATACATAAATGTTGTCTGTTGTAACAATAGTCTTTTTTTTGTCTTGTTTGTTTTGTCTGAGCTTACAAATAATTTTATGTTACTCTGACCATCTGAAGAACATTGTCTCGAATACTAAGACAGTGAAGTTTTTTTGTGTCCAGTGATTGCACAATCCTAGTTGAACAGTGTGAAATATATGAACTAATGAAGAAATTATGTTTATTTATATTGTATAGTATGATATTGTGAACAAATTGTGTAAAATAAAAATGTCATAAGTACATTTATTTGTCGTTATCAGTTTTCCTGTATATTGTCACATTTGTATGAAAGATTTTTTTTTTTTTTCATATATGGCATTGTCATCTTTGCCGGGATCGATGGTTATTCACGAAAGGTAAACATTTAAATTGGATGTTTTTATTTTTGTTCCAAACAAACTCATTGTAACTGGACCTACCATATTCCATAATGTATATTTACTAAAGTATTTTGTTTCTATGCTGTAGATCATGTACCTGGGTGCTTCTAACAACAACAAGGCATCAACTGCGCTTGGCTTCTTCATGAGCTCTGTTGAAAAGTTTGTCTTTCCATTAAGGTTATTAATGGACTCCAGTATTGTCCTTTTTCATCAAGATGAATTGGCTGAAAACATTACGCTTTGTCTGTGTCTTATGTTATAATTTAGAGTTAGAGGAGACCAAGGGGTAGAAAACGTTGGCATCGCTCACTGCATGTTAACTGTTCATGGCTGTGGCAGAGCAAGCTACATATCTGGAAAAAGTGTGCATAATCAAAGGTAAATATCAAAATAAGGGTTACTTTTGTTTGTTGGTATAAGGTTTGGTACCCCAAATCACAAGACAGTACAGTATTTTCCCAATTATCCTATGTGTTTATTTAGACATCTTACCACTTATACTCCTGTGACTACCCAAATGAAATGTATGTGAATGTGATATCAGCTTTTCAGAATTGCTTTCAAAGATGTCAACAGCAGCATCTCGTCTAGAAACTATCCAGATACAATGGGATAATCAGCACTTATTGTAAACTGTGTTGGCGTCAGAAGTTTTAGAGTTTGCAATTGCAAAACCATCAACTGTGATTTGTGTATTTATGCCTGTAATATAAAATATGTACTGATTCTTTAAAATGGTGCACTGATAGTTTTTGTATTTATCTTAATAAATACGTAGGGTGGAGCGCTTGTGGCGTGATGTGTGGATGGCGGTAACGTGTATCACGGGTGTGATTCTTCCGGATAATTCCGGAAATCCGGCTTTTCTGACCTGAAAATGAAGCTCTCGTAAATCATGCAAATCCGCTTTTTTTTGTTGGTTTTTTTGGAGGGGGGAGGGGGGGTGTCGCAAGGCACAGGTCGGGGGTATTGGTAAACATAATGACCGGTCACTGCTGTCAACGTTTTTTGTGCCTCTGACTCATGTCTTCATATCACTCCGCAAGTGGTCCATTAATTTGTCACGATGTAACTTCATTCAAAGCAGAGCTCCACCAAAGAGCCTGCAATCGTTGCGGAAGGTTATTTGAATAAGAATTTTGGACGTGTGGGGGCGAACTATCTTCTTAGCTGAAGCCGACAACGGGACAATATTTTTATTTTATGTTGGCAATGCAAGCTGAAGCGACGTAGCAGATGACGTTGAGAAGTTGCAGTGAGGAATATTTTAGGAGCACCATTTTCAGCAGTGCAGAAAGGTAGTGGCCCACACTAACTTAGTGTTGAGCCGGGAAACATGGCTAAAAGAGCTCTACAGCGAAAAGATGTGCTGGGCGAGCCGTCAGTCGGTCGAAGCTAACAGAAGCTAGCTGGCGTAAGCTGATAGCTGACCAACGCTACCAAGTGATCGGCGGAGACAGGGAGTACATGTATTTGAAAGAGTCCGGCAGTTGTGGTAGACGAAGGTCCAGTCGGGAGATTGGATGGAGAGTCCACTGAAGTCCACTGCGGTCTGAAGGGCTAATCCTCGCTAGATCACTAGCTAGTCGGGAGGTTGACAGCTAACGTTAGCCAGCTGAAGCTAACAGTCGATCGATGGTGAGTAACGTACGCTGTACAGTGAGAAGCCGCTGCTGACCGGCGCAGAGCTCTGCCAGAACTCCGACTGCTGTCTGTCCGCGCGGCCGTCTGACGGCATTAGTATTAAATTGAGACAGTTTTATTAGCGGTTAAAAACGTCTCGCGTTAAATAATAGTCTAATTTGGTACAGTTGGTTTTAACGCCTGATGCAAAGTGTAGGCCTATAGGAGTACACATGAAAACCCTGAACAAGCAGCGTCGCTCTGCTCTGTCTTTCTGCTGTGCCCCATTCACGTAGTAGTTTTACACTATGTAGATTAAACTCTGCAATTAATCCGCGGTTCACATGTATGTATGAACTGTGGTGGTCCGTTACACTCTAGGCTATATTCAACATCACTGATTAAGTAGCCTAAGTCAATCCTACAAACAACTGGACTTTAGGGTCAAGTGTTGTTGTATCCGGCCCACGTCCCGGATGTGAAAGCCTCCTTACTGGACTACTGAATATAATAATATTCCATTATATTTTGTATTTTGAATTGTTACCTGCCACCAGAATTTTGTGATTTCCTTGCAATAAATATTGACATTTTTACCATAAATTGGTGCCTAAAAATGTATCAGAATGCAGGAATTGAAGTCATTTACCCTCAGAATTTCCTGGGGGAGGACCCCCAGACTGCTTTGTATGTTCCCGCAAAGACAAATTCTGAGCAAGGAAAAACCCTGAAGTATAATCACAGACAGCCATAAAAAACATTTAAATTGCAGAGTTAGAGTTATAACTTAATATGTACAGTGTCAACAGAGAGAAACACGGACAATTGAACAGACAGTGACAACATACATACTACATACCTACATACTGTAGAGAATGACAGTAACAGCATACAAACGGCATAAATAAAAATTTGTTATAAACGTGTGCTCTTTAAAAAGTAGAAAGCATTGTTGCCAGTTACATTAAATGTTTAAAAATCCGTAAATGTCCGTCGGTGGGGCTGCATGGGCGTGGTAATGTGGGCTGGTGTGGGTGTGGGTGTGGGTGTGTGTGGGTGTGGGTGTGGTAGTAAGGAGAGAGAATAGGAGAAGGAAGTTTGTGTGAGGTGGACCTGGTCACCACAGACCCAAATCTTCTCAGCTGTTGCTACTGTCATATGCTGCACTGTCTCTTCATGTGGCACTATTATTATTTATATTATAACAAGGTACTGAAATGTGTAATCAAGTGATGACTGATTAACAGTAATGTAAATGCTAAATGCCCTAACACCTACATATCATGTAAAACTCAATTTCTCCATTTCTTTGCACAAAACTCTCCAGAAAGTGCCATTTAATGGTTTATTTTTTTTTAAAATGAGGAGGGGGAGGGGGCTGTCGCAGCGTCATGGGTGCACCGTATATTTTCCTGCTTTTTTGTCCTTTGCCAATCACACCTATGGTGTATATTACGAACTACTTCACAGTCTTGAAGAGGATTGCCTGCTAGATCCCTCCAACAGTCTGCATTTATTTTGTGCCCACTATGTATTTGTACCACGCCTCCAGAGGGACCTTGACACTTTCACAGAAGGGTGGGATAACCATGCCATGCGAACTGAACAAAACCTGACTCCCAATCAACTTTGGACAATAGGACTTCTCCAGAACCCTGTGCCTGCTCCAGAGAACTTCAACCTTTTTAAAATTTAGTTTTGGATAATTTTTATATAAATGAAATGCAAACCTAATCATTTGAGTTAAATCATTTTGTAAAGTATTCTAAAAGCATCTGCAGTCTTATAAAATAACTTGTCAATTACAGGATATACAAGATCTTTTCTTGGACTGGAACCATGACAGAGTGACAGAAGAGTCTGCCAGTGGCATAATTCTACCACCCATCCAGTGGATGTCTGCATCATCTCTAAATACAAATGAATGTGGTGTTTCCATAGCTTTCACCGCCATTACTTTCTGAAAAACAGGAAGTCCAGTTTAACTATAGTAAAGGTAGTGTTTTTCACTATTTTTTTATAGCTGCGTATGTAACCTCAGACATCTTACCTTGACATATTGGTATCTTTGCTCTTTTACCTGTTTCTCTCAAACGGTACAGTGTATAATTGTTTCATTATTATTTGGTGTTTGTGTACAAAAAAAGGCCTTCCGAGCTTTCTCTGTGTAAATACCGTATATGTTCACTAACTAGTCTAAAACAAGACACCTGCTTAGGGTTTCAGCTAAAATTGCAATCAGCAGTGTTTGATAGGCACCAGACTGAAAGCTATTCTGTTTTAAATGTGTGGTTAACAATTTTGACAGAAGTGTGTTAGCATTTAAACAAAGTGCTTTAAATCCACAGTGTTGTGCATATTGTGGTTAAAGTGATGGGATAAGTGTGTAGAGTTTTGAAAACTGTGTTTAAGCAATGCAAAACGAACTAGAGATTGGTTCACATGAACTGCTGCTGTGCAGACTGTAGTTTGAATTTTGCACGTTACTCCAGTTGTGCCCACTGTCGTTTAGCAATCGAAAGAAAACTAACATGGACTAAGCTGTACACTTTCAATGAATAACAAATAAATACAGCCAAGTAAGAACTTGACTTTTGACCATGATGTTAATTTCTACTGGACTATGCACACTAACTTATGATGTAGTTAACATTCATAAGGAAAAAGAGACCCCAAATCAAATTGAGGTTTATTTGACATCAACATCAACCAGATTTGTTATCAAGTCAATCTTGAGGACTATTTAATTGGAATATACTTGTAAAGAACTCCAAATTCTGCAGAAAATGTATTTTACTTGAATAACATGGAAGTACTACATCTGTGGAAGATGGAACAATTTGAAAGCTCTTCAATAGTAACAGTTACCTTGATCTGAGGAACAGAAACTGAGCATCACACTTGCAGTTTTATCCTTATTAAGTTCTTTACTTATTTTTCAATCTATTCTGTTAGCAATGGTCCTAAAATACACATTTTGTAATTTTTCAGTATAAAAACCAATATGCTATAGAGGAATATTTATACAAAATAGTGAATCATTCACTGAACATATTTTTCAAAGATCTTGCCATTAACGGCATCTCTTGAAAATGCCTAACACACAATACTGGCTGACTTTGACTAATAAAACATGGGTGGTCATGAAAACATGGCTTCTAAACTCAGCCGAAACCTCTACTCATTCTGATCGCTACTGTCATTATATCTCTGAACTCACTGTATGTATTCATATGTGCAACAGGAAGATATATTGTATTTGTGCAGGCACTCACAAGTGGGTTACAAATGTGGTGACCAGGCATTTGTTCTTTGCAGTAGTGTTCAAATCTTACATTTAATTTAAAATCTACCCTTTCTGAGAGAAGAAGGGGCTTGTGCCTTTGTCCAGTTAACCACTGCATCACTGTTAAGACCGACAAGCTCAAGTTTATTTGCTGTTCCAGACATTCTTCATTCAGACTTTGTGGTGCTTCTCGGGTCAAAGGCTCACACACACCCTAGTCTTCATCCTGACCTGCAGGATGGAAAAACAACAAAACCAAAACATTTTTTTTAAACAAATCAGCTTTTTATTACAATGATGTAAGAATCAAAAACACATTTCGGGAAAATACAGCCCAATTCAGCCTGCACCTACTGCATTATTTTTTTTTTATTTTCATGTACACTTAATGAAAGTAGAAGAAAACTATAAACAGTTCTTTTTCAAGTAACAACTGTCTGTATGGCAAATTGTGCTGAAAACTCTTAAGTTTTGTTTGCTGTAAGAAAAAAAAAAGTCAAACCTGTGATTTCGAGGTCTTGCAGAAAGTCCTGGAAGAAGTTTATGATGGCATTTTCTCTTAGATGCCTTGGACTTCCCCTCTCACTCAGCTCAAGCACTAAGATGCTCATTATGTAATCAGCATCTGCCTAAAGATAACAAAAATAAAGTCAATAATTCACATTATATACTGTATGTCTTTGTATTCTTCCAAAACGATGTGCAACAAAATAATATTTTCTGATTTGATTTTCTGACACACAAATGTATGTGTACATACATAATTTACACACCTTATAATACTGTCCTTCCTGTCCAACTTTACAAGCCCTGTGTAACCACAGCTCACAATTTCTTCTGTCAACTCTGTCAGATCAGTTGACGCCTCGTCCACATCGTCTTTGGTCAATTGCAAAGTGTCAAAGTCTCCTGTTGCAAGGAACTGGAAACACCAATTTCTAAAGAAGCATGGTGCTGGGCCACCCTGAGCGAGGCTGACTGAGAACTCTACTCCTGCAGTTCTGCATGTCATCAACAAAAAATGCAAACATTGTACATGACCTTTTCTTACATGCATAAACTGTAGAACGAGGACTAGTATGAAACAATGCAAACCTGTAGAAACCATTTTCTACGTCACTTATGGAGTAGACAGGACTCTTTCCCTTTATGCCATTGCCCTTGAACAGTCGCCTCTAAATGCCATTTATAATTTGTAAATATAACAAATGAAGACAACACAATTAAGGAAATAACTCAAACTGTAACTGAACCTGTACTTCTGAAGTTTCAGTACATTACCCGTCAAAAATTCTTTGCTTAATGTACCAGTTTCAATTCCTGCTTCTCCAATGAAAGTCACATTGAGTTTGTTGACAGGGGAGCCCTTCTTTTGTCTTTGCCACTGAATGAAGCCTCTTTGGACAAGGTCATCTCGGGTGATGCAAATCTTAAAATCTTTGCTTGCATCTACTTGATTTGCAAGCAACTGGAGGATATCATCTTCACTATTAAGAAAAGCAAAATAAAACAATAACTTTGATTTAAATTTTAAGAAAACCGATGAATAATAAATGCAGAACACAAAAATCACCTAGATATATCAGCCAAAGGCACGCTTCCCTCGCATAGCACACTACTAGTAGGGCCTGAAGTGGGACAGAAGTCGGAATTGTAGTCAGGAGTATCCTGTGGACTGAGAATGATCAGTATTAAAACATTTTCCAGCAAAATGTATCAATAATTATCCATTTAAACCAAACACATTTACAATCATATGTAGATAGATAGATAGATAGATAGATAGATTTTTTTATTGATCCCAAAAAATGGGAAATAACGGGAAATAACGTTGTTGCAGCAGCAAAATTTCAGACACACTGCACACATACAGAGTAAACATTAAATAATAGGAAACAATATACATGAAATAATAATAGAATAATACACTAGCAATATTTAAAATATATACAATTTGGAAATAAAATGTACAACTGTTTCAATAGATATAGATAAACTAATGTGCAAGTTGGGGAGTAAAAATGTACAACTGTTTCACTAGTCATGATTGTGCAAGGTTGTGCAAGGTGCATTCAGTGCAGTTGTGATGTATATGAGTCTTATCTAACACTCAGAGATGAAGTGTTAAAAGGTTTTATTGTCTGTGGTAGGAATGATTTCCTGTAGCGGATATGTACTCTTTAGCAGTATTTAGAATTATCTATTTGTTCACTCTGGACAGGAAAATTACAACCCAAAAAGTTAATGAAAAGATATATAAACGAAACAAATGAAATAAAATGAACAACATGTTAAGATGCACATTTAACATGACAGAATAGCAAACCTTTCACCACACAAGCTTCCATGCAGAGCAATGTCATCTGATGGAAAGCAACCACAACATATAGAGCATTCCTTTCTATCCTGTGAACAGTTGTAAAAGTTCAAATCAAAAGCACAAATATCTTGAAAAAAGTGTAGAATTCTAGACAGATTACAGTTCATCATTATCACCTGTTCATCTCTGGCCTCTTTCTTAGGGTGCTCAAGTGGTGAATTTGTGACAGAAAGAACCTGGACCTCACTATGCCAGTCCTAAAAGTAGCACACAACAGTTGTATCCATAAATAGATGTGGGGACAAATAATCAATATTAAAGTATACAGTGATATGATAGATAAAAAGGGACCAATATTGGGACATTCAAATGGTTTCTTCTCCCAGCATAACTTTGAACTCTGAAATGTTGAAGGAAGTTTTTTTGAGATTGAAATGAAGTGTTTAATCCAAACTCTCTACAAAAAGAAAATCAAAGCAATTGAAGATGTAATAATAATAATAATTAAAGCTGCAAGCAGCGATGGACGGGCACTCGAGCCTCTGCGTGTCGGGGTGACTGGAGGACGCCGCTTCTTGCGACCGTGCATTTGCGCGGCACTCAGACACTGCAAATCGTCACCAATGAAAAGGGAACTCCCTGCCGGGTTCAGGGATACCGCACTCTATGTCATACAGTTCATTAGCTGTGAAAGGGGGCGTGGCCAAAGCATTGGGGTCCGAGCAAACCTTTACCAATAAAAAAGGAACTCTCTTCTGAGTTCAATGATACCTCACACAAGACTCTACCTTAGATGGGTCAGCATTTATGAAAGGGTGCGTGGCTTAAGTATGTAAATCGGATGATGTTTGCCAATAAGGTAGATTTCCTGTTGCCAGCGGGGGACGCTATGACCAAAAGTAAATATTGGCTTGTAGATGTCCTCAGACCTGGACCCTTGTCAATCGTGAGAAATTTCGGGCAGATACAACAACGTACACTCAAGTTACAACAATTTCTTTGTTCATCGCTAAACACTCAAAATGGCCACCACGCCACGCCCACACTGTTTGACGAAAAGTTTTTCTTTTAATAACTTTTCATCTTTAAGGTGTTGAGATGGTACAGACCAAATTTGAAGTCTGCCGGATGAAATCTCTAGGAGGAGTTCGTTAAAGTATACTGCCCTACAAAGCAAAAAGGCAGTAACTACGCAGAGTGCAGAACTGAGAAAAATGACTTTAAAGTTATCCTGTCATCCAGCTAAGTAGTTGTAGGTAGATTATTGGACATGTGGCTGTTTTTGTTACTTTATATTAGCTTATTCTTTGTACATATCAATCCTCATATTTAATTTGATATTTTACCCCTGTTTTGCAGTTACTGTATTCTTGCTTTGTATTACTTACCAAAAACGTGGCACCATACCAAGGAAAAAGGCAGTAACTACAGATTCTTCAAAAACTATTTTGCCACAACTTGGGCTTTGGGTGTGTTAGATACACTGTATTTGAAATAATTGGAACCATTTGTTTTCCTGAACATGGATATACCAAAACCAACACTAATTTGACCATTTTAGGTCAATATTTTCCACCCGGAAGCTGTTCTGGTGCTGAAATGGCTGCTTAAAGTCTCACATTGCTAAGCTGTTATCAAGTTATCCTGTCATCCAGCTAAGTAGTTGTAGGTATATTATTGGACATGTGGCTGTTTTTGTTACTTTATATTAGCTTATTCTTTGTACATAGCAATCCTCATATTTAATTTGATATTTTACCCCTATTTTGCAGTTACTGTATTCTTGCTTTGTTTCACTAGGGCTTTTTGCAGTTACTGTACAAACAACTACCATTTTTCTCCAAAACAACACACATTTGAGATAAGATGTTTTGTCACATAACAAAGGATGCCTTGAATGTCATGAATACTTCCTGTTGCCACTAGGGGGTGCTATGACTTTAAGTAAATATCGGCCTTTCTTTGTCCTCAGAGTTAGAGTCTTATGAATCATGAAAAGTTTCGAGCCAATTGGACAATGTATACTGAAGTTACACCCACTTCCTGTTTCGGTGGCGAAACGCACAAAATGGCCACCCCGCCACGGCCACGCCCTATGACAAAAAGTTTTTATATATATATATTTTACATATCTGAACCAACTTTCGTGAGTCTACGTTAAACGCACTGCAGGGGCTCAATTTTTTTTTAACTTTGTATGGGGGCGCTAGCGGGCCATTTTTGAGCGCCTATTCCCAAAACCCTTAAAATACATAAATTTTCACCAGACTTGATGCGACCGCCAATTTTGGTGAGTTTTTGAATATGTTAAGCCCCTCAAAAAGCCAATTCATTGGCAGAAAATAATTCCTTCAGTTTCAATAGGGCCTTCGCCGCTGTCGGCGCTCGGGCCCTAATTAAAGCTGCAAGCAGCGATGAATAAGCCCTCGCCTTCTTGCAGTCGGGGGTACTGGCAGACGCAACATCACATGTAGACCACACATTCTAAGTTTCATGTAAATCGGAATAACTTTTGCCAAGATACAACCGTTCATGTTTTAACAGCCACCTACAGGAAGTTGTTCCTCCATAACTTGTACATTGTTTTAGCTATCAAAATTCTTTTGATAACTTTTAGTCACAAGGGTCCACCGAGTCTATATCCAAGTTTTCGTTCAGATTGGACTCACAGCCCAGGAGGAGTTAGACAAAGTATGTTTCCCATATATCGCGATGTGGCTAATTAATAAAAACATTTTAACAGCGCCATCTAATGGCCGATTCACTCTAAATTTGGCATGGATGCTCAAGCCCCTATGCGGAACAACTGTGTCATGTTTGGTGTCAATCAGAATAAATATTGGTAAGATACGAAACTTCCTGTTTCGACAGCCCCCTACAGGAAGTTGGTCCTCTTTAACTTGCGCATTGTGTTAGCTATTAAAATTCTTTTGATAACTTTTTGTCATGAGGGTCCACCAAGTCTACCTGCACATTTTTGTGCAGATGGGACTCATGCTCTAGGAGGAGTTAAAAAGTAGGTTTCGCTCAAAGCGAATATACTAATTAATTAAAAAAATGAAAACAACGCCAAATAAAGGCCGATTCACGCCATATTTGGCACACTGCCTCATTGGCACATGAGGAACAACTGTCTTTAGTTTTGTGCCCATCGGAATAGCCGTTGGCAAGATACAACCGTTCCTGTTTCGACACCCACCTACAGGACGTTGGTCGTCTGTAACTTGCGCATTGTTTTAGATATTAAAATTCTTTTGATAACTTTTTGTCATGAGGGTCCTCCGAGTCTATAAGCCAGTTTTCGTCCCGATCGGACTCACGCCCCAGGAGTAGTTAGACAGATTAGGTTTCCCATATATCAATATTTTGCTAATTAATAAAAAAAAAATAAAACAGCGCCATCTAATGGCCGATTGACACCAGGTTTGGCACAGATGCTAAACCGGCGATGACGAACAACCTTGTCAAGTTTCGGGGCAATTGGAATAATTGTTGCCAAGATAACGCAACTTCCTGTTTAGACAGGAAGTTTCTGTAACTTGCGCATTTTTTCAACTATCAAAATTCTCTGGATAACTTTTCGTCATGAGGGTCAACAGATACTACCTGCAAAGATTCAAGAAGATTGAAATCACGGCCTAGGACGAGTTCAAAAGAATTTAAAACACATGAAAAATGCATAATTAAAAATGGCTGCCTTCCGGTTGGGCTGAGCTAATGAAGGTAAATGGGAAATATGTCCGCAATGATTAGAGAAATATGTGTATTAAATCTGATGACGTTTGGAGCAACTATGTCCAAGTTAAGGCCTTCCACGCATTAGGGGGCGCTATGAAGCCCGCTTACAGGTATGGGCCAAATTGCTGTACAGTCTCGCAAAGCTCCAAGGTGTTTATGTGGGCGCCAATTTTTGTGAGTTTTCGTATATATTGAAGCCGTCAAAAATGTGCCCAAGGGCTAAAACCAATTAGGGTCCCAGAGGCCACGCCCACTTTGACCAATCAGTACCTTACTGTAGGGGTGGCCTCATGAGTGGCCCTAGATGGTACCCATCAGATTTTGTAAAAATCGGATGAGCCGTTCATGAGCTATAAACTTTATGTACTTGTAGCGCTCCCTAGTGGCCAATTTCCGTAAAATGTGTGGGGCACCTCCAGAGGGTCATGGCAAACAAGAATCTTAAGTTTTGCATTGATAGCAATTATTTTGGTCGAGATATGGCAAAGTTGGTGTTTTCATACTTAGCTACACAAATTTGTGCGTAATATGTGCAATTTTTATCCTATAAAAATTCTTTGGAGAACTTTTGGTCAGGTCGGTCTGGAAATGCTATGTGCCAAGTTTTGTGCAGATCAGTCGCATGGTCTAGGAGGAGTTCGGCAAAGTAGGTTTTCGATAAATCACGATTTTTCACGCATAAAAGTCTAGGCGTAAATGGCCGTGGCCTATATCAGGAGATTTAGCTGGATCCAGGGAACGCAAATATATATGGTTTTTGAATGTGCGATGTACGGTTTGGGAGTTATAGGGCCAAACGCGGTTTTTTTCTGCAATAGTGCATAGTGGTGCATATGAGTCATTTTTTTTAATCTTTGCAATTTTCACCAGTTGTGACATGTGTGCAAATTTTTGAGTGAGTGAGTTTTCGTGCATTCTAACCCCCTCAAAAATGCAACGAAGGAATCGGAAAAATAATAATCTGACCAAAAACAATAGAGTCCTTGCAGTTTCACTGCTCGGGCCCTAATAATTCCTTCAGTTCCAATAGGGCCTTCGCCACTGTCGGCGCTCGGGCCCTAATAAATTGAATTTGTATAGCGCTTTTCATGGACTCAAAGTCGCTTAGTGAACTAATACAGTGCAGGTTTAATTCTGACTTTGCAAAAACAAATTTGGCCAATTATAGTAATAGTAGTAGTAGTAGTTTTTAGTCTTCAGTACTGTAGATATTAGGACATGTGTTGTAATATGGTTGCCAAGGACAAAATATTATAATAGCTTTGCATGAATATTGTATCTGTGTACAAATGTGTAAAACAATCTCACACATATGCATTCACCTCCTCATCATCTTTTGCAGATTGAGACCCTATACAATAGGGATGAGCGAGTACAGCATTATCTATATCTGTATCTGTTAACCATATGAATTATCTGTATCTGTATCTGTTCTCGGACTGGGCGGGGCCTAACCCGGAAGAGGGCGGGATTTAACCCGGAAGTGGGTCGGTTTGTCTTGAAATGGGCGGGGCTTTAACCAGAATGTTATTTTAAGCATGCAATTGATATGGGTTGATCAGAAATTGTTATATTTATTGCTGATTAGAAAACTGTTTACATGACAGCATCAGCATTGAGCTTCAGATCAATGGTTTTGATCACGATAACAAACGAACTATATACAGAACAAGAACAATGAATACAACACATGCTGTTGCAATTATGAAGTACAATGTAATGAACAAGAGTTTTCATACTCAACATAACTTTCTTTTTTTTAACTTTAAATTTTTTTATGATCAGTGTGATTTTTTTTTGATTTTTTTTTCCACACCAGGTATGTGTATGTGTGTGTGTGTGTGTGTGTGTGTGTGTGAGAGAGTAAGAGAGAGACAGAGAGAGAGAGAAAGAGAGAGAGAGGGGGGCGGGGGGGACTGTGTTCTACGGATCAAATAGTCCGACGCTGTTTTTCAGATCTGTTTAGAGTCAGCTGACGGTTTAAAAAAGAAAAAAAATCTCCGACAGGCAGAGACGCAACGCTAGTCGCATTCTACCAAGCACCACGTCTGAACAAACCCCACGTTTACCAGAACTCTACTGGTTAATAAGTAAGTACTACAAACCGAAGTAAAAAACAAACCTGAAGCTGAAAAAACCCTAAACGTTAACGGAAAAGACCGGCGAACCTGAGAGAGAGAGAGACAGAGAGAGAGATGTTCTGTGTGTGTGTGTGTGTGTGTGTGTGTGTGTGTGTGTGTGAGTGAGCAGAGCGGGACACAACAACGCAATACATCTGTATGTGTGTGTAGGAGAGGGGCGCTGTGACGACTAGCCTATCACAGAACGCAGACACAGTCAACTAGCCAATGAGGATTTTTATTCAATCCGAGCACAGATATTGACTCGTATTACCAAAGCCCGTCTACGGAAAGCCGTTCCACTCCCTATTAAGCCCCATTGTACCTACTTTGGTTGCAGTTCCACCAGAGTTCCTCTGGGGGTGATCACGGTCCAGTGCAAAACGAATGGGACCCTATGGAGCTAGACGGCTAAATTTGTCTCTTTCGCCTGATTGTCGATGAGAAATCTCAGATTTGATTGTAGTTTTTGCAAGTTCAACATGGATTATAGGTCGAAAGTTGAATGAACGAGTACTTATGCCCTTTCGATTTGTTACAGGTTGAGTCGTTGTTGCCCATAACACGCTAGCATTCTGCTAATGAATGCTGATTGGTCAGTGAAGGACAGATTACGATCGGAGATCCCGCTTGACGGCATCCGAAGCAGAACCAGAATGCCAGAGTGAATATTTCGGCGTGGTCTTTAAAACATTAGCAAACCTCTTTCTAGCACGTGTATTGACAGGGAGAGTCTAACCTGTCAGCTGTGTTGTCGATGCCTCGAGAGAAAAAAGGAAGCGACTCAAAGCTTGCCGTAAAGCAGAATCTCTGGCCGTATATGTGTATGACGTCATTGACATTTTAAAAGGCTTTTTAGAACAAAAAAGCGACTTTAAAAAAATCTAACACCCAGCAGTGTGTATTTTCTTAGCCTCCCCTTTCAAATGCAACATTCAAATTACTAGACAAAAAATTATATCCTGAGAAAAGTGGATTTTGAGGGGTATAGCTCCATAGAGTCCCATTCATTCTGCACTGGCCTGTGAGCGCCCCCCTATTTGGAACTCTGGTGGAACTGCAACCAGTTCAGAAGCCGGAAGTAACGAGAGAGTGGAACTTCTTCCCATATTAGAAATTCTTTGGTATTACTCGTATAATAAAAAGTGCTTTATCCGTACCGGATACTCGTTTCAGCCGAGTATCCGGCTCAACTCTACTATACAACCCTCGATGTGCAATGCTAGAATATGCAGAGGCATGCTTTCTTTGCACACTTGACATGCAGCCTTTAGCATTTTTTGAAATTCAGGTGCATTATATAGCAATGGAGTAAGATCAAGGTCCTGCTGCAGAGGAACAACATACAAAATGGTCTTCCCAGCACCCGAAACAGTACGAATTAGTCTTCCTGTGTAACCATCTACATCAGGAGGAACTGCAGCCAGTTTCCTTCTACCGTGGCCAACTGCATACAGCCAGTGAGAGAAAGAGTTTCAATGTTGATGTCCCTGCACTTTCCAAATAAGTAAATACTATGTAATGCACCTGAAGCCTTGTAGAACAGCCATCTTGGGATATTCTTCAATGAGAAGTTTATTTATCTAAGAAAACAATCACATAAAGGGGGAAAGCTTAAAAAAAGAGTATTATACAACTTCTAAAAGTACAGTAATATAGTAAAATGTTTTCAAAATAACGTTGTATTGATAACAGTATACTTGTACTGTATAGTCTATAATAACAATTTATTGAAATTGAAAAAGTGGTTACACTACCGCTGCATGGCTCATATCATCTGTCAAAGAAGTAAACAGACTTACTTGAGATTTGGTTGCTGCAGGTGTACGCCTGTCACAATAACAAATTTTGCTGGACGATAAATTGTCCCAGAAATTATTGCGATAAACAACAATATTGTCGTTCTGAGACCATTTTCATCTAATATAATGATAATGGCATAATAATGCAGGGACACCTTTTCAAAGATCAATAAACTTTTATTTCTAAAGAATATTTAACACTGGAACTGGAAGACATTTTAAATATCCACAATATGTCTTTGATCTCCTTTAGTATTTCGTCTTTCACGTTGTTGTACAGTTGTGGAATTGCCGTTTGTGACACATATCTTCTCCCAGGCAATTCGCAATTCGTTTACTAAACACTAAATATTAAATTTAAATAATAAATAATTAATAAATTATATCTATCTATATCTATGTGGCTATCTGCCACATGGCGAGTAAATGTTTGTATCGAAATAGTTCTGTTTTTCAGTCTTCATTTTGGCGAAAGTGCAGCTACTTTCTTCTGCTCCTCTGCTGTCTGCAGGTCAGAGCTTCGCGGGGGCGGGCCGACACACACACCCACACACACCCACCCCCCCCCCCCCCCCCACACACACACACACACACACACACAGACACACAAAAAAACTGGCGCACACACCAGACGCCAGCCACCACGTCACTTCTGTTTACTGATAGCTATTGTTTACCTCAGGCTAATTAATTAGCTAGTAAGTGGCGATGTTTGGCAGCCAGCCTTCCAAAAGAAAGCACAATGAAATTAAATAACCGATCATTAACCGTTGACCGACAAGCAGGTAACGGAGTCTCAGTTCACCGTCTGGGAGCCTCTGACACACTTTCCGCACTCCGTGTCCGCGGACAGCTGTAGGCTTGTACCAGTTAATGTTCTGTGCATTGTCGGACACATGCAGCCACTTTCCTGAAACCGCTTGCGAGACTGACAAGTCCACAGCGGCGTGTATGTCCGAGCCTGTCTCCACCGCCTCCACCTGCAGGTTGTCAACTGTGTGCTTTGGAATGAAAGGGAGAAAACAGGACGCCGAGTAACACGGCGGATATCGCTCATATACATTATATATTTATTTTTGACGGCGCCTTAACTGCAAAGTGCTGCGGGAAACCCTGCTCCAACAACTAGCGTTTTCTCTGTCGCTCTCTCTCTGCCAGGAGTCCCGCCTCCACACACAAAGACCATGCGACTGACAAGAGGGTTCACTCCTCGTTAAGCTAAGGAACCGAGAGTTGTCATCCAGTGTCTTTGGTAGAGAGAGAGAGAGAGAGAGCGAGAGAGAGCGAGAGAGAGAGACAAGGAAAACAAACAAGCATGCAAATGGAAATTATCGCGGCCGGAAAAATTATCGAGCTCATTTTTTTTATCGTGCGATTAATTGATTTATTGACTATCGCGACAGGCCTATGCAGGTGAACTTGTCGAAGTCATCGCAGATATGCGGCCATAAGCACATTAAGGCTCACAAGTATGCAAATTATCCCTAAATCGCGCTCTCCTGGTCCCTCCCCTCAAGCCACTCCCCTCTGCGCCAACACAGTGACAGAAAGTTGAAACTGAAAACCAGTGACATTGTAAAAATCCTGACAGCGTAAAAAAAACTTTCATTGAAAAAAAAAAAACAGAAATCAAGAAAATGTGTAAAGATTGAAATTGAAAAACCCATCATGATGCATAAAAATATCAAAATAAAATAAAATAATAGGATTTTAAGATTTTTTTTTTTTCAGTTAAACATTTTTCAGTGCCAATACTTGTTGTTTCAATGCCAATTTCTATTTTTAATACCTCAGGTTACTGTCACTGTTCTAGCTCCATACCGCTTTAGATGAACTTGCGACCCAGCCCAAACTCAGTTCATTCCCAGTCACCAGTGGTGGTATGAAACATTCCCATGGATAGAGTACAGCGCTTCAAGGGACGCTGTGTTTTGTAAGACATGCTGCCATTTTCCAGAAGCGGCCACTGAGGGTTGGTTCATAAATACTGGGTTCAAAGACTTGAAACATATATATTTCCCAATTTTGTGCTAAACATGAGGCTAGCAGGGCACATGCTATAGCGCTGGGAAGAACAGAAGGATACATGCAAAGCCATCAGCAGGGTTCTCAATTTTTATCAAAAGTTTGGAGTGAGATTACATGCGTTAGGGGAGGAGCCATCCCAATATTAGCCACAGTGCCCCCCCTTTGCTTTTAACATGCTCCACTTAAAGCTTTCCTCTTCCCTGTCCTGTCCACTGACTCTTCCACTCTCCTGTATGCTCTCTTCCACTGTCTCCTGTGTGATCTCTTCCAATGTATCCTGTGTGCTCTCTTCCAATGTCTCCTGTGTGATCTCTTCCAATGTATCCTGTGTGATCTCTTCCAATGTATCCTGTATGCTCTCTTCCACGGTCTCCTGTGTGCTCTCTTCCAATGTCTCCTGTATGCTCTCTTCCACTGTCTCCTGTGTGCTCTCTGCCAATGTCTCCTGTGTGCTCTCTTCCAATGTCTCCTGTGTGCTCTCTTCCACTGTCTCCTGTATGCTCTATTCCACTGTCCCCTGTATGCTCTATTCCACTGTCTCCTGTATGCTCTCTCACCACTGTCTCCTGTATGCTCTCTTCCAATGTCTCTTGTATGCTCTCTTCCACTGTCTCCTGTATGCTCTCTTCTAATATCTCCAGTATGCTCTCTTCCAATGTCTCTTGTATGCTCTCTTCCACTGTCTCCTGTATGCTCTCTTCTAATATCTCCAGTATGCTCTCTTCCACTGCCCCTCCTACTGTCTCCCTTGGTGTCTTCTCCACTGTCTCTGCCACAACCTCTTCCACTGTCTCCTCCTCTGATCTGGCAACTTTTTTAGGAGGCTTACCCTTTGGTGCCCAGAACGAAAACATATTATTTTGCTTCTTCTTTGACATCTTTGAAACAGACAAATGCAATGATGAATGTAGGCCTATGTTTTGACAGGATATTAAACATTATTGAAATAATATCCAGAGCACTCTGCTTTAATAAATGTAGTCTTAATGTACCTAGAAAGACTATTAATACAGTATAATTTGAAATAAAATGAAGAAATACATCTTTAGTCCTTACCATACCCTCCAAAATTTCCCTAAGTTTCAGATAACGTAAGCCAGCCAAACTGAGCCAAAGTTTATGGTTGCAAAGCGTATAATAATTTAGCCACAAATTGGCTATATTACCAAATGTTCTGGCCTCTCTGGAGTAAATATTAAAAATGTTAGAAGAGCTTTCTTCCAACTTACCTTCTCCGTGTGTTCGCGCGTCTATGTTGCCTAGTAAAGAACTTATGGTGGCCGAAACTGTTTAACACGGGAAAACGATACATGCTATGGCGAGTGGATTGTGTCGTTCAAAGGATACCCAGGAGAAGGAGCAGGCCACCCTCCCCGTCGCTGCTTGATTTAATAGGGATTGCAGACGAGAGACCAGCGGCGACTAGGCAGCGAATGCATGTTAGAAACATTTTTCAAACGGTGTAGAATTCCCATTCAAATTTACGCCTACTAAAGACATCTAAACTAAGTACGTTGCCTTACAAACCTGTGAAATACACGTCTTCACTATCTAAAGACGTCTCTGATCACCAGAGTACAGTACATGTATTCTCATCATTTAGACTCACATTTTGTTAGTGTTCTTTTGCTTACTTTCTGGTGCTTCTGTGTTACTAATGAATGTGTGGCTAATAATATATCATGCATATAAGAAAGTATTAAAATGATGAATGGAATGTTTGTTCGGAATGTCTCTATGGCAATAAGTGACAGATGCTCATCATAAATAAAATAGCAATTTGGTATATTTAAACAAAATCAACAACACTCATCAACTGTCTTACGCCTTAGGACCTTAACGAAGGTATAGTCACAAGATATATGATCAAAATCATAAAAATAACAGCTTATATAGCTGGGGAGGTAGCTAGCCTTAGTGACAGTTTCGTCCACTTGTTACCTAAATTGAATGTCAATTTATTCAAAAAATACAAAGAAATCAACTATTACAGGTATTCTACTAACGTTAAAACAAATATGAAGGTGCTTGAGCAACATTTACTCATTATAGAATAAATAATTCAGTGATTTGGCTAGTCCCACACAGTGAAATTGTGGTGCCTTTGACTCAAATTAGAATTTTTTTAATTGGAGGTATCTGCAAAGATTTCGTATTTTTATCAGAAACTGCTTTATTGGCCAAGTAAGTGTAAACACAAAGGAATTCAAGTCCGGCTTTGTGTTGCTTTCAACACAGAAACAGACAGCTAACGGCTAAAAACAAAGATGAACAACGTTAAACAACGTTAAACATGAACATTTGACTACTATGTACAGATATAAGCTGTATATACTGTATAGTGTGTATACATGCATATGCATACACATACGTACATAAAGTTACATGTAAACAGATCTATGAAGCTTTTAAACAGTAAGGCAATTAGTGCAAATGATCCAGTAGATGGCGGCAATGTTCAATCAATGTTAGAGTTACAATGCATTGTTCCAACAGTGCAGGTCACATAAGCTGATGATGTATTACAATTTAATTTATCGTATTATTTTTATACTGTCAGAGCAATTTACATTAAACATTGAATAAAGTTGTTCTTTTCTCAAATAGAAATGATGCTGAGTAATTAATGAATTAGTTATGACAAAAAGTTTGCTATGTTAATGTAATATAATGTAACGTTAGCTAGCTTGTTTAATAGCTTGTTGGATAGAAATGCACCCACTACAACTAACGTTGCCACAGCGATAAGCCTAACGTTATACATGGATTTCTCGGCAACGTCATCACTGCTTGCGCACGCAACCGGGGGGCAGAAAGAAGATGTGTTTCATGTAGCTAGTAGTAGTAGCAGCATAGTGTAAGTCAAAAGGCCAAGGAGTTGTTGCGTGATAAATTGCACAAACAGAGCCAGTGATGGGTGCCTGATGTTTAACATACCTAGGGGGAAGCATACTTTTGCCAAAAACCGGCGGAGGTTATGGCTTCAAGCCATAAGAAGGGCAGATTGGGGTCATATGTAAGAGTCAGGCTCCCATTGTATCAATCCAATCCATCAGTTGTTCAGCTAATATCTACCTGTCAGGGCTGTAGTTCTCGAGTCCAGACCGTAGATAGTTAAAGGTCCGTACTCGAGACAAGTTTAGACTGCTAGCTAAAGCTACGCCGATGTTTTGCTAACGTTAGCGCAACAGCGTTAGCCTAGCCTGCTAGGTAAATATTACGACTGCCTTTGGAGTTTCTTATATCTGCGTCCACGTTGTCAACATAAGACCTGTGGCATTAGTGCTCCTTTTGTACCATAATGTTATTGAATAAAATATTAAGCTTCGCTCCTACGAGATAGGTGGGTTTTTATTACGTTACACACAAACTAACTGGCTATAGTTAGCCTATATGCTAGCGGACATTAGCTAACGTTGCTGAGGCAGCGGCAGTAGAGTTTCGGCGAGCTAACCACGACAGTGTTGTTGCCCTCTCGCCCACAATCAACCTCTGCTGCTAAAAACTGTCAACCTGCAGTGATGTTTGAAATGGAGACACATATCGTACCTTTCGCCCGGGAATCCTGGCCATTATTTTAAGGCATAAACCAACCATAGGGGTGCTCTCAGGGGTAACCCTGCTGCTAACATTGGCTATTACATTAGCCTAAAACGATAATTATAGCTATACATATATATCACAGTAACACTGCAAAATTAAAGACAGACAAACAGATCCAACTAAAATCACATTTATTGAGTCAGCAGTTATATACAAACAATAAGGAAAGCTTAAATACTTAAGGTTGTTGCAGTAGCGGACCAGCTCACCAATCTGGCTTTCTGCCCCTGGTATGCGCACGCACCCTATAATGTTTGTAAACAGGAAACCCGTCTATGTGTGTGAACTGATATTAGGGTTAATATTGAAGATCTACAGTTGTGTTTGAAGTGGCTGATCAGTGGGTTTGCTGCAGTTAAATATATATCCTCTGTCCCAGACGAAACCTAATATATTACATAACTCATATTTGATGAGCTTTACCAGTGTCTAATTTACATTATGATCAGCTAATTTAACAAGTGTACAAAATTATTGTATTTCTTTTATATGGGGACACTTTTTCAAACTAAGTCATTATGTTTTAAGGTATTTTTGTGGCTTGTGTACACATGTACTCTACGAGTATAATTGTGGCTGTATTATTTGTGTCCCCTTCAAAAATTACTCTTCAGAAATTTTGTTTATTGTCCCCCCCTACTGTTAGATCAGATTTACACCCATGGTCTGTGTGTTATGCTCATATCTCTCGAACCGTTAGTCCGATGGATTTCAAACTTGACAGGTGTCTTGCTACGGGCACGAGTAAGTGCATTGCCAAGTTTGACGTTGTTTGGATTAGAAATGCAAAATATATTGTTAAATATATATCGGTAAAAGAAGCACACATTGGCTTTTGCCCTAGCCGCTGGCCCCTCCCCTTCTCGCACTGCACACTGACTGAGCAGAGCACAGGACCAGAGACAGAGAGGGTTGAAGAAAGCAGCGGTAAACAACACGTGTAAACAACACGTAGACAACACATTGATTTTTCACACGTGGACAACACGTAGACAACACGTTAACAACATGTTGATTTTTCACACGTGGAACACGTAGACAACACGTTAACAACATGTTGACAACGCGTAAACAACACATAAAAGACAACGTTAATTTCACATGATTTTGAGCCATAGACCACATTAGACCAGGTCCAGATCCAAAACCACTATACCTAGACTTGTCAAATCTGGACCAAATTATCCTAGAGAGGCTAAAGATTCTTAAAAACACAATTTCAGATTTGTAAAAACTTTATTATATTTGTGAAAATGAAATAAAGGGAGATTTCCTTGTTCTTTTTCATATGTAGACCACATTAGACCAGGTCCAGATCCAAAACCAGTATACCTAGACTTGTCAAATCTGGACTAAATTATCCTAGAGAGGCTAAAGATTGTTAAAAACACAGGTTTATTCTATTTGTGAAAATGCAATAAAAGGGAGATTTAAAGATAGATAGAATAAAGCTTTCACAAATCTGAAACTGTGTTTTTAACAATCTTTAACCTCTCTAGGATAATTTGGTCCAGATTTGACAAGTCTAGGTATAGACCCTTTGCAAACCACGTCCACGTGACGACGCCATGACAGACGGCAGAATCACTGGAAGCACAAGGTAAACAGTGTAGTAGACAAGCGGAAAGTTCAATCAGTTTAAAATAAATAACACTAAATAAACTGTAATAATAATACTATCTTCTTCTTTATGGCTTCTTCTATTGAACAACAAGTTGTGTCGTTATCAGTCGAGGTAGGGCATCTGGTAGGTGCTCACAAAAAGCGGTATTTGGAGAAGTCAGAGATCGCAGGATTGGATACCGACCCTTACCTTCTTCCTCCCTCCGTTTTCATGGACCTCATTAAATCGCAGAGTCTGCCCGACAGTCCACACGATCTGTATCACTATGTGGTAAAAGGGGTATCCCCATACACTGGTGCTGATCTCAAAGCTTTTAAACACATCAAGGATTATTATTACGTGGCTAATAGTTAGCTAGCTCTACGTTAAGAGTGATTTAATATGGGCCAGTTTGTGATACATTAAATATCGAAGGAACCTTAGAAGTGTGTTCCCCTTGTTAACACAAATACTCAAACCAGACATAACACGAAGCCTACAGAAGCCCGCTGCACAACAAGAAATAACCATTTTATTATATGAGCGAACACGAACACATACGCGTTTGACTTGCCGTCTGTCTACAGCATAGCTCTTCTGCCGTCCGCCATGGCGTTCATAATTCGCGCGAGTCTATAGTGGTTTTGGATCTGGACCTGCATGGTCTATGTGGTCTACATATGAAAAAACTGGGAAATCTCCCTTTATTGTGTTCTCATAAAGACAATAAAGCTTTCACAAATCTAAAAGTCTGTTTTAAACATAATTAATAATTTACCTTAATGACTAACACGCTTTCAATACATTAAAATGTTAAAAAATGGAGGATCAGTCACTCAGCAATGTAAGTTATGGTTCTCTGCTGAATTGGACGCTGTGAATCGGAAGCTAACTTCAGCTTTAAGTTTCCCTTAAATTTCCCCTTAACCGCCGAATTGGAAGCTGCGAATCGGAAGCTAACTTCAGCGTCGTTAATTGACGTGTACACTCATTGCCCAGACCTTTTGTGTTTCCCTGACATTCTCCTGTCTGTTGTTTATGTGTAAATGTTTGTTTTTTTGGGTCTGTAGACTGTTAAAAGGGTAATTCCAGAATTGGAGGACAATTTAGGCATCCATAATTCATTCACTGTTTTTTTCTTCTTCTGCCAGGCTAAATATGTTTCGGTAACAGGGTTGCACGTATGTGGTGGGACATAACTTCATTGCAAAATTTCTATTATTTGAAATATTTCTATCATTTAAAAAAAAAAATTAACAATTAAAAGAGGCATATATAAACAAAATCATACAAAAAAAGGATATTTAAAATGTATTTTAACAGTTGTATTTAACATTCAATTTGGTCATCTAGAAGGTGGGACTAGAGAAAAATGGCACTTAAGTGGGTGCTAAAGACTTTTTTTTTATTTTCAATAATATTTTTGGAAAAAAAATCTTCAAGTCTATTTATATTTAGTCTCAGGACAAGTGTTGTTTACACAATTACTGCATTTTTTGTATATTGTACATAGATTATTTGAAATGTCATAGGTGGGACATGAAATGTCCTCCAATTCTGGAATGACCCAAAAACTAAATGTCCCTTTTTGGGTTAAATAAAGTAGTTTGAACCTGAACTGGAAATGTATCTTTGCTATATGTTGGATTCACATTCATGTATATTTTCAGACATATTTTAATTTTGAAAAAAAAAAAAAAAAACCTGCACTAACTCTGAGGACCCGCCTATGAGTCACGTGACGGATCCCCTGTTGAAGATCTCTGATCTAAATGAAAAAACACCAAAATTACTGAATTCAAAATTTCAATAAGAATTTATATGTAGCCTACACAACATTCTTAATGTTTGAACAGATGCCATAGATATTCTTATTGTATTTTAAAATTGGCCTGTTGAAATTCCTTATACGTCATTGACCCACATAGAAACATAACTCATATGGCTCTGATCACTTCCTTTAAGGCAATTATGCGGTAACGTTATTAAGAGCGTTCTCTTAATACATCCATGGAAAATTCAGAGGGATTTTGGCCAGGCCGGAAGTGTACGTTTTCATTACTCGGGTTAGCTTAATAGCAGGCTGTGTCCACTGGTTTCCTGCTCCAACCCAGACCATTGCACTGCTAAACGTAACGGATTCCGTAGGAGAAGCTACCCGGAGCACCACTGATACATCCATGCCACTGACACAGACAGAGGATGACAGACGGAACACAACAGTCCCGTTACGACTTTTCCTGCCAGTCACTGGCAAATAGGCATTCTTCAACTAACTGAGTAACGTCAACGTTAGCTTCATATTATTCATTATTAGCCAGCCCGACGCATTTCAGCACCATTACAGGCTCGGACGGGATGCCTGCAACGGGACAGAATTTCCCCGGTTATTTAAATGCAGTCCTAGGCCACCGCACGTTATGCTAGTTTGGTAAATTTAATGACATACTGAAGCAGAAGTGGGAGGCAAAATGGGATTCCTGCACCAGCTCCATCTCCTGCTGTGGAAGAACATCTCACTGAAAAGGAGGAGTCCGGTGAGACAACACTTTAGTTCACATTAGTCTATGAAATTATATAAAAAGGGATAGAACAGCCGTGTCTGGTTGTTCGTGTCTTTGAAGAGCAGACGGGCATCGAGCCAGCCTGCACTGCTGCTCAATTTCCCGCAGACTTTATTTGGGCTAATTCTACCAGCACCTGTCTCTATCTGCAAATGTTACCGTCATGCGTTAGAATAACACCGCAGTGAGCTTAATATGGAGCATGATGATAATGTCCACGCAGGCTGCCGGGGTGTTGTTGGGATGCAGATGCCTGCTCTCTGTATATCTTACACTACTGTCAAACAGGTTGTTGTTTGTGGATAAACAAAAGTTGTGTAATTCCAGTCTATGCTTATTTTCTTCAATTTGAAAAAGGCCTATACAGTGTAAGCTCAGGGTGTGTTGTCGTAATCAAGTGTTTGGATTATCACAGTGGTGTAGTCTAATTTATTGTAGTGGGTATAGTGTAGTGGGTATACTGTACTTAATATATATAATATAAAAAAATAAATAAAAAAATTATATATATATATATATATAATTTTTTTTTTATTTATTTATTTTTTTTCCTGGCTCCGAATGGGCCTTTGGGGGAGGACATATTAAAGTGGGGGTCTGGGTGTCCTCCCCCAGGAAATAGTACTTTATGAAAACCATATGAATGTGTGTCCTAGCCCAGGCCAGGTTAGGAAATTAACTAACAATGTAAAGATCAACAAGACTGACACATATGTTCAAATTTGATTCATTCAATAAATTATTATTTTTTGTCTTAAATTCACCAGCCATTTTCATATTATACCAACATTTGCAGCATCCTGAGCCATTTTGGTAAGGTTACTAGGAAAACTCAGCCCAGAGTAATTTTATTCTCCCCAAAACAAGTTTACTTTTTTTGCAACTTTCATTGTCTCCGCAACTTCATTGCAACAAACTCAAAATCAGGCATTTTGGGCCGCAACAATCTCAAAAAAAGGCCGTGAAATTCTGGAGGGACTGATAATATTGTATGTGGCATTTTCTTTTGTGGGGTCCCACCAAAACAAGTTCCTTCCTGAGACCATTTTGCAGAGCCTCCGTCTTTGCAACCGGAGCTTAGCGCCGCCAAAGACGATTGTGATTGGTTTAAAGAAATGCAGTCACCCAGAGCATTTTTTTCTCCTATCCTGGAATGTATGTGTGGAGGGGCCAGACCTTACTCTGCAGTAGGGTTGGGTACCAAAATCCAGTGCTAATATGGCACCGGTGCCTGAATGACGCAGATCCCACGTAACTTCTAGGCAAGTAGACTTGTTTATTGCTAAGGCCATATGGTCAAAATTAAATGATTTATTAATAATGTAATAACATTAACTTATAACAATAACTTATTTCCCACCAGTAAATTGCTGTTAAACGACAAAATGGTTAAAGGGTATATTACAATAACTTTGAAAGCACCACGATGCTTAAGGCTCCCAGTTTTCAGTGAACGCTCTGTTGTTTTTCTGACAATGGCAGTTGCAGACTGTTAGGCCTATGTCCCGGTGTTGGAATCCTCTACAGTGAAATACAGTCACACTTTACGCTGTTTAACGTTAGCTGTCATAATTTTAACTGTGTTTAATCCAGCTACTAGCTAACGGTAGGCTAACGTTACCTGCTGCCAAGTGTAGTGTTAACTAGTGTCATGTGCAGCGATGCTTCTGTTGCCTGTAACATTTACAACCACCATGACAGACCTATATGACAGAAAACGCAAGTTTGAGTTCCTCATAATGGAAACATGCAATTTAACTTCGGCAAAACAACAGTGTAGCCTTTTTAGCGGCCGTAGCCGGCCAACGGTGAGTAATTTTAAGTCAAGAAAGTGTGTCTGTCAGTCAGATGGAGAGGACGGTGAGGTAGTGTTGTTTTTTGCGGTTCTTTCTGTAATTTTAATAGGGGTGGGAAAAATTATCGATTCTTAGATACATCGCAATTCTCTCTAGAACGATTCGATGCTCGATGCAGATAAGTTAATAATCGGAATTTAAAAATTAAATTAGTTTGCCTTTCTCCTTTCTCCCTGCAGTTTCTCTGCTATACACGCATTCGCACCAAACACATGTGCGAGTTGTTTAAGTGGTGACAAAATGGTTGCAGTGGCAAGCAACAAACCTATATGACCTGCACCGGCTACTTTAAAAGCTGCCGTGTGGCAGCATTTTAGGTTCTATGAGGTCGAGGGGAAGCTGGACAAGACCGCGTGTAAGGTGTGTGGAACTCAAATCAAATACTTTGGAAATACAACAAATCTGCGAAACCACATTTCTCAATACCACTCAGAGTTGGAAGAAAAGCGACCCGTTCCTGATGGCAGCCAGAGGACAATTGAGCAGGCAATTGTGTCAGGCACAGCTGCCACCGAACTCGGATAGGGCCAAACGGATTACTAAATCCATTGCAAAATGTATTGCAATGGATTTAAGACCATACTCTGTTGTAGAGAACGAGGGTTTTCGGGAAATGTTGCATACTTTGGAGCCGAGGTACAAGATACCTTGTCGGCGATACTTCACCGACACCGCAATCCCTACATTCTACGTTGAAACCAAATCAAAAGTTTTGGATACTTTGACGAACGCTGGAAGGGTGGATATAACATGCGATGCATGGACATCAATTGCCACGGTGTCTACGTTACCGTAACCGCGCATTTCATCAACGATGATTGGCAGCTAGTGTCACTTGTGCTCCAAACGAGCAATGTACGAGAGTCACATGGGCGCAAATGTGGCCGACTTGTTGAAGAGGGTAGCAGATGAATGGCATCTGAATGACAACGACTTAGTTTTAGTCACAGACAATGCTTCTAATATGGTCATTGCTGCCCAACTTGGAGGATTTATGCATGTGAGATGTTATGCCCACACCTTAAATCTGGTTTGTCAGCGAGCGCTCAAGTTGCCTGCTCTGTCTAAGCTCCTGGCGAGGATTAGACGCTTAGTTTCATTTTTCCACCGCAGCACCGTTGGCACGTACCAGCTGGAGGAGAAAGAAGCTACTTGGTCTGCCGTGTCACAAACTAATAACAGACGTCAGCACCAGGTGGAACAGTGCGTATGAGATGGTGGATCGTTTTTTGGAACGGCAAAACATTTCCATTGTGTTTTGGCAGTGGCCACCCTGAGCAGACTGCATGTTTAGCAGACTGAGCATCCTTCACACTCCCTCTGTGATGTAATGAATCGATATGTGACAGTAGCCAAACTCAATCTATTCCACAGTGTCAATCCATGAGCAGGGAGATGGGAACTGACAAGGAGAGTTCTATGGTAAAGAACCATGACTGAGGTCAACCTTGCTACAGGATCACTGTGCTGAAACTGGACCTGGCTTTGGCCAGGTTTTTGATTGGAAATGCAGCACAAATAGTCCTGTTAATTTTGTCCTTTTCTTCTCCAGTGGGTGCTGTCCTTTGAGATCTTCATCCCACTGGTCCTCTTCTTCATCCTCTTGGGTCTGAGGCAGAAGAAGCCAGCGATTCCTGTCAAGGAAGGTAGGCAGACATAGTAAAACTGGACGGAAACAGCAGGAGTATTGTCTTATTATATAAAATCTACTCTAAAAGGATAAAAGGAGTCCCTAATAAATGCTTTATTTCCTCCTGTTTGAGTAAGTTTGGTAATTTTGGGATGGGTCACTATGGGACATTCACTAAGGATTTGTGGCCCTTTTTAGGTGCTAAACAGCCAAATTGTGCTTGTCCTCATTTACTAAAGGACCACAAAGATTTTGCGCCAGTAAATTCGAAGAAAGACACCACAAATTGCATGTTAGGTCTCATGGGGTATGTATTTTCAAGCTTTTGTGTTTTGATTTGTGATATTTTCTGTTTATTTAAATATCTAGACCAAAGAGTTCTCACACTGAGCTGAACTATTCAGGCCTGAGGGCATTTATAGGCAAAAATTGACTTTTGGTCATAGCGCCCCCCGCTGGCAACAGGCAATCAGCCTTATATGACAAACATCATCCGATTTACATGAAACTTATAATGTGTGGTCTACATGTGATACTGAGCTGCCCCCTATACTTTAACCACGCCCACATACTCAGGCCATGCCCCTTTTATAACATTTGAACCGTTTAAGGTAGAGTCTTGTATGAGGTATCATTGAACTCAGCAGAGAGGTTCTTTTTGATTGGTGATGGCTTGACCCGCCCCCTATGCTGTAGCCATGCCCCTTTTTATAACTTATGACCCGATTGATGTAGACCCTTGTGTTAGGTATCATTGAACTCAGCAAAGAGTTCCTTCTTCATTGTTGATGGTTTGGCCTGCCCCTTATGGTTAAGCCACGCCCCCTTTCATAACTGGTGACCCGTTTTAAGGTAGAGTCTTATATGAAGTATCAATGAACTCAGCAGAGACTTCCTTTTTTATTGGTAAAGGTTTACCCTGACCCCTATGCTTTGGCCACGCCTCCTTTCACAGCTAATGAACTGTATGATGTAGAGTCTTGTGTGAGGTATTGAACTCAGCATGGAGTTCCCTTTTCATTAGTGACGATTTGCAGTGTCTGAGTGCTGCAAAACCACGGTCGCAAGGAGCGGCGTCCCCCAGTAAGGCCCTATTGAAACTGAAGAAATTATTATTATTCCTCCGGCAAATTAATCGCCTTTTTGAGGGGCTTAACATACTCAAAAACGCCAAAACAGGCCATTTCGTGCGTTTTGCCATCGAAACAGTAAGTGGGTGTAACTTGAATGTACATTGTCCAATTGGTTTGAAACTTTTCATGATTCATAAGAGTCCAACCCTGACGACATATACAAGGAGTGGCGTCCACCACTAACCCCGACGCGCGCATGGAGCGAGGGCCTGTCCGACGCTGCTTGCAGCTTTAATTGTATTTTGTGTCTGTTAAGAGGCACAAAGGCACTCTTTAGATCATGCCTCCACAACTGTCGATTTAGCTAAGTTGGAGCTCTACACGTAGTTGCAGCAGTTTTGTGTTACTAGCATCGATTCGGCTCGTTTTTTTTTCTATCGACAGTACTAGCATATTTATAGCGATCGAGATTAACGTAAAAATTGGCCATAATTCTCCTTTAAATAATTTACAGGTCTTAATTGTCCTATGTCCATGCAACGCTACTGTGCTCAGTTTTTTTGAATTCCGTGGTTTTGTAGTTCTTTCTTTCGCTAGTCCAAATATCATTTTGCTGTATTACGACTACAAATCAGAATCAGCTTTCGTGTTATTGGCGCGAGTCACTTTCGGATTGTACCACAGATATAAAACAGATTTATTCTTCAGCTATGAGGAAGTGCAAGTTTAGTGATACTGAAAAAAATGAATTTAGGGCTTAGTTTATGTTATGATAAAGGTCTTAAATTTAATTCATAATGGTCTTAAAAAGTCTTAAATTTGACTTGGTGAAACCTGCAGAAACTCTGTAAGAAGATTGGTGCCAATATCCTTTTGGTATCTCCAGTACTGATGGTTACAAGAAAGTTATGAGAAAAAGATCAAATCCATATGTGCAGCTATTTGGAAGGAGAGAGTAACGGAGGGTTGAGGGGATGGATGGTGGAGGACTGTAAAGGTAAACTGGTGTTAGAATGACATCTTCTGTCCTTCCTCCATGTTATCCTTCATTGTGTTTTAAATAGAGAAAGTGAATGCTGATTCAAGTTTACCTAGATCTGCCTGCAGTCATGAGGATATTATGTAGTTCTGTGCAGTATGGCCATGCATTTGAAATAGGCAAATGCATATTTTTGCTGATCTGCTGCTGTTTCAAATATGTGATTTGCCTCTCACCATGTGCTGTAGCATGTGTCCTTTAGTCACCTTTTAATAATGTGTTGCGCTGTCCTTGAGTTGATTTTGTTCTGTTTAGTTCTCAGTGCACCTGTAGCCATTGTAGCACCCAATTTATTTTGATGCTCTTTGTCTTTGTTGTTTTACTTCACCTTTGTCTCGTTCTGTTGTTCTTTCTTTCTCTCTTTCTGGCTGTGTTTGTTTCCTATGCGTGATGCATGTTCTCAATGTGTTGGATGGACCAGTGTGTAAGTTTTATTATCACTAAATTCTATCCTCACACCTGATCCTGGCTGACACGATACATTAATAAAGATATTTTGATCTTTTCGTTAACTTAACCAGGGTGTGTTAATCCTGTTTTGTGGTTGTGTTTCTCTGTTTGTGTGCACATAAACTATATGTTCCCCTAACCCTGATCCATACTATGTATCATGAAAGGCCATGCCTATAACCCACACACTTCAGTCACTCAGCGGCTCATACATTTTTTTTTTTTAGGTATTTTGGGTCTCTTCCCTTTAAGTCCATGGATGTAGAAGTGGATACATTGTCACCAGCCAGCTTGTCACTACGCTGGTGTGTCTGTGTGTGTGTGTGTGTGTGTGTGTGTGTGTCGTAATGGCAAAATGTGGTCCTGCAGACACCTACTGTAAGCACGAACTTCCACAGAAGAGGTTTTGAATACTTTGCTAGGTGATTATATTTCTGTCTTTCTGTTGTCTGTCTGCGGCCAGATTTTGTCAATGCGATAGCGTCACAACTGTAAAAGATACTGTCACAAAACTTTACAGGTGTGTAGTTGAAATCAAAATAAAGGCAGAGTTCTGGGAAATGGGTGTGCGCCGAGCAAGGGCGCTGGAAGTAGGGCTGTTGTTGATGTTAAACTCAGACAAAACTGAAGTTACTGTACTTGCCCCCCAACATCTCTGCAGCTCGTTATCTAAGGGTATAGCTACTCTGGATGGCATTGATCTTTGATCAGAATTTATCGTAGCAGTGCTTCGGCTGTGCTTCGCCCCAATATAGTGAACTCGTTGTGAATACGCAGGGCACAAGAGTTAATTAGGTTGTTTTTTTTTTGTTGGTTGGCTCACTTTTACTCACGACATGCTAACCGGCAACAAAGGATTCCATTCACTACGCTAAGCTAAACTACCGGCGGCACTGCCGGACTAAGACAATGCATGCACTGACACAAAAATGCGTTTGCTCACCTATCTACATCTAGGGAAGACGGTGAATAACCCTATTTCAAAAAAACGGTGGCGTGTTCCTTTAAAGCGTAACTCTTGCCAAAATGCAACCTAGGGTCTTTTTGTGAATGTACCCGAGTCAAACTTTTGTTTAAAAGCATATTTAGGATGGAATCTCAACTTTTAAGAATTACCGTATTTTCGTTTTTCGGTCAAATGGCCTTTTGAATGGGAGTGCTAGGGGCACTTTTATGCTAGCCTCAAAATAGCAGTATAGTATAATAGCAAAAAGTATCGCCAGGGGCTCTACACCTTAACGAAAGCATTGACAACATTGTTTGTGTACCCAGAGTTTACTAAAAAAGGTTTTGAGCAACTCACGTTAGCAGTTGTTGTTTACGCTATCTGACATTTTCCCAGTCAAAAATAGGCGATCTCCGAATGCGAATGAACGGACTCCATAGGAGGAAATGTCATTCCTATATGAGTCAATATTGTGTTTCAGTAACGACAAAACAACGAATTATCCGTGCATTTATATGGAACTAAGCTTTTGGAGCTTTCCATCTTTACTCTCCTCCCTCGACTATTTTTGACTGGCTCGATAGACGGCGACCGGAAGAAAAACAGCTACAGTGAGTTGCTCAAAACCTTTCTTTTTAGTAAACTCTGGGTACACAAACAATGTTGTCAATGCTTTCGTTAAGGTGTAGAGCCCCTGGCGATACTTCAAGCAAAGTTTCATGTTGTGTTGAGCCTTCTTAATGTTTTAAAAATAGCTATTTTGAGGCTAGCATAAAAGTGCCCCTAGCACTCCCATTCAAAAGGCCATTTGACCGAAAAACGAAAATACGGTAAATCTTAAAAGTGGCGATTCCGTCCTAAATATGCTTTTAAACGAAAGTTTGACTCAGGTACATTCACAAAAAGACCCTAGTTTGCATTTTGCGAGAGTTATGCTTTAAGGTAGAATTGACGGAGCTGTCTCTATTCTTATTCATATAATTATTATAAATGCACACTTACCTTTTGGCACATCCTCTAGTATACCACCCCCACATTTCAAAGCAGATATTGAGAAATATGAGCATGTGACAAATAAATCTTTGAATCTTGAATCATGTTCTAAGAAGGTGCCCAATTCATTATATTAAAAGTTGCTCACTGTGTTAAAAAACAAGTCAATACCTCACCTGCATCATTGCATGGACTGTCACTCATTAAGACCACTCCCCTCCCAAGGTTATATTACTCTGCCCTCCCGCCTTAAATGCAGATTGTGGATTAGGATTTAGTGGACAAAATTGAAGGTTTGCAATTGCCCATTAACCCAAGTATATTGCAGCTTGCTTAACCGCTGCAGACTCTAGTCATAAGAAAATATGGTCCAGATTGAAAAAAACAGAAGTTACCGTTTAACATGACTGTCAACCACAGCATGCGTATGTTGATGTATTGAATTAAGATGACATTTTGTGACTGTATTCCTGAAATTCAGACAATAAAGCCCTTTCAGCTGTGAGAAAATTTTCCTTCATGGTGGTGCTAAAGGAAAGCTCATTAAGTCAATCTGTGAGGTGGATTTATTTTTATACTGACCCTGTCAGTTTTTACTGCCAAATTACCCTTAAGTCAGCTGTAATGTAATAACTTAATTTCAGTATTTAATAAATACATTCTACTAGCATTCCTTGAGTATCTACATAGTAATAGTAAATTATATTTATTAGGCCGGTTACACACTGGATGCGTCGCGCGAGCGTGTCAGCCGCGTGGCGTGTCCGTTTATATTTCGGCTCACATGTTAACAGGTTAGAGCTTACACACTGCCTGCATGAGACGCGCAGCTCGAGCCGCGCCTGAGACGCGTGCCTGCTAGAAATAGAACCAACGCCTATTTTTCACGCGAGCGTGTTGGAAGCGTTTCCAGGCAAAATAGAATAGGAAAATATGTTTACATGTCATTTAGACACGAATGCATATTAATAAATGACATCTTGATGTTTGAAAGTCTCTAGGTTTTGACAACAATATAGATATAAATGTAATTAAAAAAAAAGATTTTCAAATATTGCACCTGTCATACAAAACGAAATATTCTGTAACATATTTTGCAGTCAATACTGTCGACGTTGTCTTGCTTTAATCAAATCAGTAGGCTATATATTTATGTTTAAGAACTCTCTCCCCATACGTCGAACAAGCCTATATAAAGGGTAGGATAGGCTACAATAACAACGTAGTGTGTGTTCTGAGTGACGTTCCAACATCAGATAGGCTATATAGCTCTTTACAGCTACACAAAGTTGTTATAAACAGACAGCCCACTTACCCATTTTTCAGAGTTTGAAACTGTCGGCGCTATGTCCCGAGATCAGTCCTCTCTGTACCTAGCAGCAGGAGCAGCGCCGCGTCAGACACGCTTCTGGTGTGTAGGACACACAAAAATCCAAGCAGCCGCCACGCTTCTGAGACGCAACAGAAACGCCATGCTCGCGCGACGCATCCAGTGTGTAACCGGCCTTAGAGTACCTGGTTCTTAATTAGGAAAGAACAAGGGGGAAGAATAGGACACGTAATTTCACTGTGTGTAGTGTTTAACTATGCTAACCGTAATAGCGTGTAATGATGAAGAAAAAAAACCCGTCAAAGACCGGGCAACAGCCGGATCTTGAGAATCCACGCGCGAGAAGTGGTGGATAGTTCCAGTCACTTCGTCAGGTATTCAGATAGTTGAAACAAGAGAAGAAAGCCTCACTGATGTGAAGAACAAGACAGAGATGCATATATAAATGCTCTCTGCCTGCCATATGCAAACGCTCCGGTAAATCCACTCACCCAGTCTCTGCCCGGGCATGCCCCAGCTGCCCGCACAGTTGTTGACAAACTCCCACAAACAACGGCCTTTAAATGTGAATAAATGACATATTGCTCCTCATCAAAAAAATCAAACCCAAAGTCCAATTATTATGGACGCTATTGACATTAAGCGTTTCTGCTTCACATTTTCAGCAGGGCAGCGGAGCGGCTGTGGGTTGGCTCTCAACGGTTCTCATGGCCTTTATAAGTCGTAACTTGAAAAAGCTTAACATGGTTTAATGTACCTAGACGTTCCCTAGTTGTTAGAGATAGGACAGAACGGACCCAAACGCAGAGCTCAGCGAAAGTTATTTTATTAGGGAAAAATGGGGAAGCGAATGGGGAAGTGGGAAGGTGGATGCCAGGGACAAAAGCACGGGCGCGGAGACTGGAACAGGGAACAGAGCGGGAGCTCCGAGAGTACGGGGAGACTGGGGCTGGGAGATCCGCAGGGGAAGCACTGAAGCGCGGGGAGGCGAGAGCTGAGGCAGGCTGGAGCAGGGAACCGCGAGGGAGGGACTGGATGGAGAAGCCAGCTGACTGGAGGCAGAGTGACGGTGAAGGTAGTGACTGAAATGAGAAGGCAGAAAACGGATTACAAAAAGTACAGGCAGGAAAACACACAGGATAATTTTCAGGCGCTTGAGCCATGTGTCACCGAGGAGACAGGAGCAACGATCAAGTGAAGATGGTGAGTCAATCCGGGGTTTAAATACTGAGCTTGATTGTAGTTGATGACCGGTAGGTGTGTACGGCGGGAGGAGTGGTAGTGAGGAGGAGAGCAGGTGTGCACAATCAGCTGGCTGGCACAGGCAGGAGGGGAGGGGGGAAAACAGAGAGAGACAGAGAGGCAGAGCCAACACAAACTGACAGCAAAACATAACAGAGGAAAAAGAAAAACAGAAACTCACAGCCAGCCGGACTCCAACCATCATACTAGTGCTGTTTTGCAGTTTCAAAAAACAATTCCGCCACAGACCAGGAAAAACCTAGTCTAAAGTCAGTGGCGCGTTATTCAGATGCTATTTTAAGGGCGCATGCTTGGCCGTAATGTAGAGTGTGCACACCGCGCATACACTTTGCTTCTCTCATCTCAGCAGTTCCCATTTTTGCAAACCATACATAAATACAAGGAAAAATATGACCTTGTTTTACACAACATTTCCATGAATCATGGATGTGTTGATGACATAAATGAGGAAATATTAGAGGACTTAAGGAGATGTGATGTTGAACTGCATGTGCCGATGCCACTTAACCCAAATGCCTCAGCAGCAGCATGGGAGAGGTGAGACAGAAGAGCTGCATCGTCTATAGTGAGGTAATCTTGGTCTAATGTTAGACTACATTGCAAAAATATCACCATGCATTCATAACCTCGTGATTCAGTGAGAGTGAGCCCAAAACATCGGAAAGTATGTTTTTGTGACATTTCTTTATTTACATTTTGTCAAAAAGAAAAATCAATAGCAAACGTTGGTCTCCTTGGCTGTGAACCGCTCCTGGTGTGCGCCCATGGATGTATTAAGAGCGTGTGCCTAGCAAATCCGCCATTATAATAGCAATCCGCCATGGAACAAGCGTGCCTGCTTTTAAAGGGAATGTGAGATAACGCTCTGATTGGTTTATTGCACGTTACGCCCAAACCACACCTATGAGTAATATAGCTACTTCAGACCAACCCATTTTAGATTTGCGTCGGGCGCAAGAGTCATTTATCCCGCCGGTATAATAGCAACAACGCCCATTTCTGCTTCATTAGATGTAGATCATTCACTTTTTTTTCTGACGACGTAGTTAAGGTGGCTGGCGTGTGTTGTTTAGGTGGCCGCCTTAACTGCAAAGTGCTGCGGGAAACCCTGGGGTTTTAACTGTATCTATGTGTGTAGGTGAAAATTAATATACAGTATATCTACCTCCCTCTGTGACTGTGTTCTTCTCAGCCCTGACACATCTAGTCTTTAATTATTCCCTTTAGCATTTTACAAAAGCTTCTAACAGGTTCTCACTGCATTCTGTTTCTCTGCAGTGTCCTAAATTTGCTGAATTATACAAGACATTTCTGTACTTGTTGACTTTAAATGTGCAGTCCCTACCTGTGTGTCTTGGTGTGTGTGGTTTTTGTGTTTGGATGATTTGTAGGCACATAGTCAGTTCTAAATATTGTGTATTTGACTGAGTCTGTGAAAACAACTGGCTAAATCATTACATGTAATTCTTGTTCCATACAGTGGCTTGTGTGCTTAACGCTGTCCCTCTATAACTCATGTTTAACCCTTGTGTTGACTTCGGGTCACATTGAAAATGGGACGTAGAAATGAGCGCTGAAAATGTGTAGAAGAAAAATTTTACAATTTAAAACGTTAGAAAAAGCAAAAACAAACTGTGAAAAAAGGCGTCAAAAACGTAAAAAAAAAAGGTTTTTTTCAAGGTTGGCAGGAAGACAACACAAGGGTTAACTTGATTCTGACGTGTTTAACACCTTGACTTGGTGGCGTATATTCGCAGCTTGCTGGTCAGAGAGGACCGATGTCAATAAACTTAGTGAAACTTCAAGTTAACATTTCCCAGTACCCCACAGACCCTTTACTTTGCTGAACTTTACTAACTTTAATATGTTCAAAAATAGTGATATACAAAGGATGTAAATGAAAGTCCAAAAAAATACCAAAACTAACAAAGTCTATTAAGGCATAAACAGATATTCACACATAATTAAAATTATGCAGATGGGAGAGTTTAATTTCTCCTGAGAATTAATCAATCTCTAAATTGATAAACTGGGTTTGTTTTCTCACCCTTGAGACCCTTTTCCTTCTGTTCTGCATATTCTCCTGAATTTTTGGAGGTTGTTAGATACACAGTTTTATTACTCTTTTAACAGCAGGGCTCTGTATTGTACCAGATAATGAGTACATTTAAAAAATAAAATAAGAAATAATTGCACTCTAACCATAGTTCTACATAGTATAAAATGGTTAATGTACTTTGACAAACCTGTTTGGGCAATTATTCTGTTCAGTAGAGGTAAAATCTCTTTTACAGGAATTTCCTGGCTAAGAATTCACCAGGAATTGATAGGTCAAAACAGCATTGATAGGTCAAACAGCAAACAGCCACTCACAAATAGTCTAATATAAACAAAGCATCAGGCATTCTTTGAGATTTCACATAAACAACGGTTAAAGTTCCTCAGGCTACCGAAGAATACCATAATTAACATTATTTCTTCAGCTTCTTCTTGCGTTGTCACCCTGGCGGGAGGTGTGCCAACAGGGCTTGCAGCAGGTGAATCGGTCATGTTATTAATGTCATCGCTACACAATTTCTTAGTAAAACCAAAATGAATTAAACTGCCTTGTTTTCTTTTTGCCATTGCTATATGATGCTAACTGCAGAATGGATTTCAAGGACTTTGCGCGCCGATTAATGGCCTCCAACGTTTATATTTTTTCTACAAATCTTTGAGTTAACATGTACTAAACATGAGTTGAATTTGCACCGCAGCCCCGCCACGCCTTGATCCTCATGACAAGAATAGCATGTATAGTTATCTTTTTTGAAGTGAATTAGGTTTAAATCGCCGTAATGCATGAATGAATATTTTTGCAATTTTACACATAATAATCCACGATGATCACATTACACAAAACTGAAATTGCACGTCAAAATGACACACTGTCAATATTTTTAGAGACCCCCCAACATTTCACAAATCAGGGGAGCCCATGTCTTATTAAGGAATAATTAATAGGAACAATAATCTTTGAAAATTGGTCCATTAAGCAAGATCGCAGCAAAAGCTACAATTTAAGTTAATAGGGCATGTGTCCAGCTTGTATTTACCTTCACAAAAGTGCTCGTTTTGCCACTGACAGGCTCAGATTAATATTCTAAGTGTCTGACAACATTATGGAAAGGATTTCTAAGGAGGTCAACCTTTCTGTTAAAGCTCCAATTTTTTGAGTTGATTCTTAGCAAAAACCCCTTTGTTCTTTCACAAATACTGTATGTGCTCATTCATGTGTAATTACTTCCACCAACTAATGAAAGTATTCTCGTAAGCGTAGAATCTGCCATTCAGAATACATACGAGCGAGTCACTCGAATGACGGCCACCATGTTGCGCCTTCATCTTTTAAAATACATTAGCCAAAGAGGGACATACCTCCGCCTTTCACGCTTTTACACTCAGTGGCACTGTGATGAATGCCAGGGAGGGGGAGAAGATTACTTGTGACTGCCGGCAGATTTGAAAGCCTGTTGAAGATGGAGGATCACACCTATTCTTGAGGACATTAACGGAGTCGCCAATGAAGTTAAAAAGGGAATTAAAGGTCCAATGTGTAGGAATTTCTCCCATCTAGTGTTGAGATTATATATTGCAATCAACTCTCTCGCAAAGTATGTATTACAGCTACAGTAGCCTTCACGCTTCAAAAAGCCGGCCTTTTGCTCTTTTCAAAATCCTTTTTCTTTTTCTGGGCGAAGAAGAAGACTCCTGTTCCTGAAATTTGGATTTTGAATACGTGTGGTCCTCCATGTTTCCTTCTTCAAACTTGCCGGGGCCGGGAAGCGACGATACCCATTAGCAGCATTAGCAGCACCTGTGAGTTTATCATGTGACAGCGAAAACGCGAAAGGCATAGCAGTACGTCCTGTATGTCCCTTACTGTCTAACGTATTTCAAGATGGCGCATGAATATGGAGCATCTACCCCTGTTCATGCGAATGCAAATGTAAAATTTCAAGCCAAAAGGAATACTTGGAATTGATGGTGGTGGTAAGTATTCATGAAAAAGGACAAGTTTGTGAACGGGCAACACAGATTTTGATAATGAAAAACTAAACACGTTACACACTGGGCCTTTAAAACGACAATGCGACAGGCAACAAGACCAAAGTTAATATTGGAGTGGCTTTTCCAAGATGGAAAGAGGTCATAAGGAGCAAGGATTTTAAAAGGGACGCCAAAGTTGCCTGCTTTCTTCTCAAAAGGTAATTCTGCCTATTTGTGTAAATTCAAAGTTTTATAGTTGCTTGGCTAACTATAGCATGTTTGTGCATAACGCTAGACAGGATACTTTTCCTCGCGTCAATGATGAAAAAGGATTGTCTACCTTGTAACATAAACATAATTATGTGTGTCGTGATTTCCCTGGCAGACAACTCACGTCGTGCAGTTGTAACACAGACTACCGACAGCTAGAACAGCTGCATGTAAACGATGGAGATACTAAGAGCTAATTTCGGTTTCATTGACATTGTTCATACTGCTCAGAGAAATATATTAAAAACACAAACCTCCGTTGCTTCTCTCACTACACTGTAAACATTGCCTTACACTATTAATCTTGTACAATATACAGAATAACAATAGCACTGATACTTTACTAACATTAGCTTGCATATGTTTGGGAACCTGATTTCTGATGTTAGCAACAAAGTGGTACCAAAATAACATAAAAATGTTATTACACTGGAAGGAACACTCACGGACGAAGTAGTACTTCTTGGAATAATACAGCCACCGTAGGAGTTAAAATGCGCTCGGAATGGGAGGGGCTAGAAAGTAATATTCAGTTGGTTGTCATATACAATTTCACCGATAGATGGGAGAAATTCTTACACAATGTAGCTTTAAAGAGTAAGATCATTTCATATAAAAACATCCGCGAAATCGCATTCGCTAAACCCACCAGACTCCAGGTAATTAAACAGTAATTTTAGCATCGTAAAATACACTTTATTACACTGGGGTCTCAGTCACTGAGCTTGTAGATAATTTCAACTGTAAAATTACAAATGTTATTGATGCTATTGCTCCCACTAAGGTCAAAGCTGTCTCTGGTAAGAAAAGATCTCCATGGAGAATTGTTATAGTGGTGAGAACAGAAAAAAAGAGTGTCGAAAAGCTGAACACAGGTGGCGAAAAACTAAACTCCAGGTCCATTATAACACCTATAAAGAGAGACTTCACATTTATAATTTGGAACTAAGGAATGCAAGACGGTCCTTCTTCTCTGACATTATCGCCAGAAACAATAATAATTCACGTGCTTTGTTTGCTACTGTCGATAGGTTAACAAACCCCCCAGTACCAGTAGCATCTGAACTGTTGTCTACCAAGGCTTGCAATGAGTTTGCCTCCTTCTTCAAAGACAAAATTCAGAAAATTAGACAAACAGTCAGTGCCTCTGTATCAAGTACAGGATATGTGCTGTCACAGTGATCACGCAAAACAAATTCCAGTATGACACAATTTCATACGATCAACCATAAAAACCTGGAGGACATTATACAACATCTGAAAACCTCCTCCTGTTGTCTTGATATTCTACCATCGGGTGTTTTCAAAAATGTTGTGAATTGTTTGGCTTCTGATCTTCTACAGATTGTAAACACGTCTCTTCTCTCAGGTATTTTCCCACAGGCCCTGAAAACTGCAGTCATCAAGCCACTCCTAAAAAAGAACAATCTAGACACGTCACTAATGAGCAACTATTGGCCGATATCAAACCTTCCATTTTTAAGTAAAATCATTGAAAAAGCGGTTTTTCAACAACTCAACCTTTTCTTGTCACTAAACAACAGTTTTGATGCCTTCCAGTAGGGTTTTTGACCACACCACAGCACTGAGACGGCTCTTGTTAAAGTCTTTAATCACATCCACTTAAACACAGACAGTGGCAAAACTACAGTCTTAGTATTACTTGATCTCAGTGCTGCATTTGATATGGTCGACCATGACATATTACTAGACCGATTAGAAAACTGGGTTGGTATTTCTGGCTCAGTACTGAAGTGGTTTGAATCCTATTTAAAGAATACGGACTACTTTGTGTCTATAGGTAATAATCTGAGTAATACATCTGAGCATACAAATATGACGTGCAGAGTTCCCTAAGGCTCAGTTCTGGGGCCTCTTCTGTTTAACATCTACATGCTTCCACTGGCTGAAATTATGGAAACCAACAAAATAAGTTACCATAGTTATGCGGATGACACACAAATTTACATAACCTCATCAGCAGGGGACTATAGTCCAATACAACAACTGAATATGTGCATTGAACAAATTAACGACTGGATGTGCCAGAACTTTCTTAAATTAAATGAAGAAAAAACTGAAGTGGTTGTTTTTGGAGCAAAAGAGGAACGATTAAAAGTCAGCACTCGATAATGTTATATACAACAGACAAAGCCAGAAATCTTGGTGTAGTCATGGACTCAGACCTGAATTTTAACAGCCACATTAAGACAATTACAAAGTCAGCCTATTACCACCTTAAAAATATATCAAGGGTTAAAGGACTTATGTCTCAGCAGGATTTGGAAAAACTTGTCCATGCTTTTATCTTCAGTAGACTTGACTACTATAACGGTGTCTTTACAGGTCTCCCTAAAAAATCAATCAGACGCTGCTGCTCGAGTCCTCACTAACACCAAGAAAGTGGATCACATCACTCCAGTTCTGAAGTCTTTACACTGGCTTCCAGTGCCTTAAAGAATTGATTTCAAAATACTTATTCCGGTTTATAAATCACTAAACGGTTTAGGGCCAAAATACATTTCTGATCTGCTGCTACACCATACATATATATGCTATACCATACACCAGACCTCTCAGGTCATCTGGGACAGATCTGCTTGTTGTCCCCAGAGTCAGAACTAAACAGGAGGAAGCAGCGTTTAGTTTTTATGCTCCACATATCTGGAACAAACTCCCAGAAAACTGCAGGTCTGCTGCAACTCTCAGTTCTTTTAAATCAAGGCTGAAGACCTATCTTTTTGATGTTGCCTTTCTTTAAATAACTGTTCATTTCTTATACTGAAGTTGCATTGTTGACACTGTATCACAATCTATTGACCCTTTGCAAACACGTCACACGACCACGTGACGGCGCCATGACGGACGGCGGAAGCACAGGCTAAACAGTAGTGGACGAGAGGAAAGTTTCATAGTTTCAATCAGTTTGAAATACATAACACTAAATAAACTGTATTTATGGCTTTATATGGCTTCTTCTATTGAACAACAAGTTGTCGTGCCGTTATTGGTTGAGGTAGGGCATCTGGTAGGTGCCCACAAAGAGCAGTATTTGGAGAAGTTGGAGATAGCAGGATTGGATACCGACCCTTAATTCGTTCTCCCTCCGTTTTCACGGACCTCATTAAATCAGAGTCTGCCCAACTTCAGTCCACACGATCTGTACCACTATGTGGTAAACGGGGTACCCCATATACTGGTGCTGATCTCAAAGCTTTTAAAAGTCTGGATGCTTACCAGTTCTTTGTAGCTGGCTGGGTTACAGGTACGCGATGCTACGCTAACGGCGGGGGGAGGTACCTAGATTGATAAGACATCAATCTAGGGTTTATTTTGTATTAACATCTATTCTTTACTTAAGTAAAGATTTATATAACATGTAGCCCATGTTTTTAGAGGACATGGTCGGTCGTGGCTACCCACATACTGGGTGTGCCAATGCAACTTCCTAGCTAATGGATGCCTGAACACATCCCAGCTCTGGGAAGTGCAGTCATTAATTATCTATCACATGTTAATCCATGCAGTAAATCACGGAGTGTCTATGATCAGTAGTAACCACACATAACTGTAACATCTAGCCATCTTCTTATCTGTGATTATATTCGCTGTGTAGCCTATATTAAGATTTGACCGGTGGATATTACGACGCGATGGGCAGCAGCTAGCGAGCAGTCCAACGCTAGCTGAAGCTCGTCAGCTAGCCGAGGGTAGGAGCTCCGCAGACCCACATTTAACTCGTTTTGGAAGCTAGTTTCCGTGCCATGTCATCTTTAATTTAACCGATATTTTTTGTATGTATGTAAAGTTAAATGATCAAGGGAATGGCTGTCTTTTTTGGATATGTAGCTAGGTCAGTGAATAACCGATGTTAGCTAGTTATGTGGGTCATCATCGGGTTGGACCTGTTAGCAGGACAGCTGATTAGCACGGCAGCTAGCTGGTTGAGGATAATTTTATTTATCACTCATTTAAAACAGAAAGGCAATACATACATATGCTTGTGTTGGTGAGGATTACTCTGCATGCTTGTGTTGGTGAGGATTACTCTGCAGATTGTGAATGTGAGAACACAAACACGAACGAAAACGTACGAGTTTAGCTTGCCGTCCATCTACAGCATAGCTCTCCGCCGTCCGTCGTGTTCATAATTCGCACGAGTGGAGCGTGACGTCACGTGCAAAGGGTCAATATAAGCATATAAAGAGAAATTCCTATTTTGTCTGCTTTTATATATTTAACTGTTTTAACTGCTCTTTAATGTTTAATTTGTTATACTGCACTGTAACTTTTATTCTCGTATTTTATCTGTTTTTAATTTTTTTATCTGTTTTCATGTAAAGCACTTTGAATTGCCCTGTTGCTGAAATGTGCTATACAAATAAAGCTATGAAAAGCCGTGTTGGTAGTTTTGGTTGAAATAAACACATAGTTCACAGATTTACATGTGAAAATATGTTGGCTCTATACCCGCTAAAAGTATTGCTTTTTTAAATGGAGTCTGGTGGGTTTAGGGCTAGCGACTTCAGAGCTGTTTCTGGTTAAACAGAAAGGTCTCAAAGAGGTTTTAAAGGTCTATCTCTGAAGAGAACCTTTCCATAATGTTGTCAGACACGTAGAATATTAATCTGAGCCTGTCAGTGGCAAAACGAGCACTTTTGTGAAGCTGGACAATTGCCCTATTAACTTACATTGTAGCTTGTTTTGCCGCTGCCGACTGCAGGCTGCAGGTTGAAAAAAAACGGTAGTTACCCCTTAATATAATAAACAAATTTTTCATATTTTGTATCCATATAAAACATGAGGACGTACCTTATATCATAACTGTTATATTGTCAATCATTAATTAGCTCTTTATGCACCTGTTACAGATGCAGAGTCTTCCATTTCTCAGAAAGGGATAGGCTAGGTGGATATTGTGGATGATATGAGAGAGAGTGAGCTGGAGGACAATAGGAGAATTTTTGTGGCCGAATGTACCAGATCCACACTCACAGACACGTTTCAGCAGTAACCATCTTTTAGTTTAAGCAAGAGCTGAAGTTTCTTTTTTGACCTGGTTGAGCACTTGTCCAGCCAGCATTTATAGACAGATGTGGAAAAATATCCTGGGCCATTTTTGTGCAACAAAATGATAAAATGCCTGTGTAATCAGCATTAACATATGGGAGCCTCTCTGGCCATTAGCTGCCTTCAAGGTGGCTGACATCTGACAACTTTTTTCCTTTCCAACTCTAACACAGAATATCTCCCTCTGCTTTTTCATCCTCATTGTACTGTTTGGTTCTCCTCTTTTTCTACTTCTGTATTCTCTATATTCCCTTGCCACCCACCTGCATACCTCTGCCACATCCTTCTCCTTTTTCTGGAGTTTTGCCTTTTCTTTTTGTCCCTCCTAACCCATTATTCCTCCTTCGTGTCCAGCCTTTTACAGCGCAGCCCCACTCACCTCGGCTGGCATTATTCCCATCATGCAGTCGCTGTGCCCAGATGGACAAAGGGATGAATTTGGTTTCCTTCAGTACAAGAACTCCACGTGAGTAGATTTTGTCAGCAATCACTTATCAGTGTCATAACTTTTTTTTTTATATAGCAGTTGTTTGTCTTGAGTGATTTGTTTCTTTCTTTGTTCCATTACTTCTGTGAGAACACTGAGATCAGACTAAGGCAGTGACTTTGGCTTTGCATGAAAAAACGCAGCCTTCTAATTCATTTCAATACTAGTCCAGCTAACACACGGGGAAAAAATGCAGGTTGTCTGGCAAAAAAGTAGAACCAGGTTAAACTTTTGCTGAAACGCGAATCGGCAAGGCGCTGCCATGGCCAATCAAAGACACACAAGCGCACATTCTTAGTAGATTACATTGTAATGTGAACGCATATTTCTACTGTTAAAGGGATATGTCACCATGAATATATCTTTAAATTGGGTCACTTAAGCAGTAGAAATGTGAATTTCTTTTTTAAATTGGTGGCTTCTAGGCCGAGAAAAGCCAGAAAATGTGTTTTTGGCTCATGTGGATGAAAGACACCAAATCCCAGAATGCACTTGCTTCGCTGCTTTAGAGTCTACTCCCAAGCCATGCCTACCGTTTACAGACAGACAGACAGTGAGACAGTCAACTCAACTCAATGTGCTTTATTGTCATTTCAACCATATACACAAAACAACGTTTCACTGTGGCTCAAGTGGTTACACAATTAAAATATATAAAAATGACATTATATAAAAACGACATACGAAACAGGCTACATTTAGTGCACACACATTTATAGGCTCCGTAAAGTTCAGCTAACACATAGCTACTAGCATTAGCGCTTGGTGGGCTGTAAACACAGCCGTAAATTTGCGTGGAATGTAGAATAGTCGGCATTTAACAGTCACAAACTCCACCAGCAGTTAGCAGTTAGTTGGATACAAGCACCAGTCCGTGTTAACACAGCCCTCCACCACTAGTCTTACCCGGCGACAGAGCAGCCGGCCTGGTAGCTGGATAGTCCCAGAGCCATCTTTCTCTATCACTCTGGATAGTCCGGTACACTGTTGTTCAGCCATGTTTCCACAACAACAAAAACACAACAGTCTCTGAACTCGCGTTGGGAGTTTCGTTGAAGTTGGATGTAGTCCAGTTTGTTGTCTTATGAGTGGATACTTGCAAGCAGGATTGATGGAACAGGTGGCCGACTAGCGTTAGCTTTCCACCGGCACTCGCTCTGCGTTCACCGCTGATGATGTCCCTTTACCGGCCAGAGGCATCGAGCAACACCGCTGGTCTCCATAGCAGGCGAAGCTCGCGTAGTGTGTTGAGTATTCCGTCTGTAATAAAGTGTCCTGCATATTCTCCAATCTGTACCAATGTATCCCGGTGGTACACATATGCGGTAGTTTGAATGCACATAATTGTTTGCTAAAAGTTTGCTGCTGAGAGAGAGACTACTGCTTAGCGAGGATTCAAGATGGCTGACGCTCGTTTTGCTTCGGGAATCTTCGGAGAAAGACGACAGTCCAACCCCCTATGGGCGGGTTGAAAACATGCGGAAGTAGCTCCTACTACTGGCTGTAGTCCATTGCCTCTGGTCAAAAAAATCTTCCGATGACGCAAAAAACGTAAATTTCCGTTATCGGAAGATTTTTTCCAGACCCACAATACAGAGATCTCTTGTCTCAGGGGGACATGAGGCACAGTCATTCAAAAATACTACCGTGTTTCTACTGATACAAAGCTTAATGCTAAATCGGTGAAGTATCCCTTTAATGTCGCGATCGTTGTGGCGAAAACATTTAATAATTGCCAACATTGCAGAAAAGGACACGAGAAGAAGAAAACAAGAGACATTCAGTTGATTACATAATTTTCCACGATGTGGAAAACCTGCTGGAAATATGGCATTTCTGTTTCTTTCATGTGTTGATTTGAGAAACCTTACAATCTCCTCATAGCACCACACAGATCTGATGTTTTTGTCTGCCACTGTTTGTCATCTCCTTACTACACATTAAAGTCACATGCTTGATGTACATCATCATTTATTTGCTAAGTCTGTTTCCATTGCATTTAGGTTTCATCAATACACCAATCTTTCTAACTTAGCCAAACGTTAAAAAAAATATATTTCGATTTTTGCCAGAATTTCCATAAATGGAAAACACACTTGCTGATAAAACACAACCCATAACATTCCAAAAAAAAATAAAAATACACGGCCACAACGAGCGGGTGTATCTCCACCTGACGAGGCCAAAATTTGCTCCAGCTGCCACTGCAACATTGAAGTGCTACTTCTACTTGCTTGACTCACTTATACTCTGCCAGCTGACTATGGGCGTTCACTCAAAGTTAAAACAACCAGATTTTGCCACAGTCCTCCTAAGCGAATTATATTGTGGCTGTCGAACTTAAAAACCACCCTATTCACCTGCAGCTCTCATCACATCCAGTGCCCAAGGTTCCTTCCATTGAGCTCATCAGAAGTCTCGCTCCCCATTCCATCACACAGATCTTCAGGCAACTCTCTTCACGTCTTCACCACCACCACCAGTGTCTTTATTTCTTTATTTGTGTATATAAAATAAAATAAAAAAGAAGAAACACAGGTGGGATAAAAAAACAACCTGAGGGCTTGTAAAAGGAACCCACCTAATATTGAAATTAAAGACAGCTGTACATGCTTGCCTCAAATTTGTAAATGAACATGAATATTTTTAAAATATTTAAAGGAAAGAAAAAAAATATTTAAAGGAAAGAAAAGAATAAAAAGGTGTACTACAGATGGAAAACAAGAAGTTTCTAAACTCTGGGTGAAAGTTCCTATACTAACCATGGCATCACAACCCCCCCTAAATATGACTACGGCACGCTGGGGTCTAGTCGCCAAAGTCTTTACCTTTCTTACTTTATTGTGCACCATGTAAAAAATAAATGCAGACCATCCTCACCCAGAAAACGACCGTATGGGTCGATTATGCAAGCAGCTCATAACGATCCACGATCACGTTTCTTGTTAGGCCGAGAAAACAAGAAAGTGAGATGACAAGCGCCAAATTATGCGTAAGGAGGAAGGTTGGGGTGGTATAGGCGTGCAATTCTTATCCCTCTCGCTCTCACACGCACCCGTGCAAACCTGAGCAGAGGTCTAAACAGCCAGAATAACTGAGGAGGAATATTGAGAAGCTTGATAAATACAGCCCTGATGTCATCTCTTGTCACACTATTTTTTATCCTGTGCATCTTCTGCTCCTAATTTTACCCACCACTTAACTCACTGCCTCACTCTGTTTTCCCTCCCTTTTTCCACTTTTTTGCTCTACCCTTTTCTGACTCACTTCTTTCTCATCATATGAACCTAAAATTCATCAAATAAAAAAACACTCTTGATTCTTTGCTTCCCTTTGCCAAGTTATTTTTTAAATGTACTGTCTCTTAAAGGTCCAGTGTGTAACGTTTTTAATTGTTCATTATCAAAATCTGTGTTGCCCTTTCACAAACTTTTCCTTTTTATGAATATTTACCACCACCATCAATTCCAAGTATTCCTATTGGCTTGAAATTTTACATTTGCACTTGCATGAACTGGGGTATACGCTCCATATTCATGCGCCATCTTGAAATACTTTAGCCGGTAAGGGACATACAGGATATACTTTCCGCTTTTTGCGTTTTTCGCTGTCACATGATAAACTCACAGGTGCTGCTAATGCTGCTAATGGGTATCATCATTTCCCGCCCCCAGCAAGTTTGAAGAAGGAAACATGGAGGACCACACGTATTCATAATCCAAATTTCAGGAACAGGAGTCTTCTTATTTGCCCAGAAAAAGAAAAAGGATATTCAGTCCCTCCAGGATTTCGCGATGTCGCAATCATGACAATTCACGCGAATTCAACCAATCACCGTGAATTTGGTGCGACTCGCAATTTTGACCAATCACCGCAACTTCTCCGCAAATTTGACCAATAACCGGAGTTTCCCATGACTTCAACCAATCCTAGCAGTCCCACGTGCCAGACTTTGTATCAGTATGTGATTCTAAGAGCCACTGACCAAGCGGGAGTGAGAACGGGTTGACGTAACACGTACGTCGCCAAATTAATTTCCTTGTTTCTGATATGAAGATGAGACATGTGTGACTTGAACATCTCACATTTACCAACAAAACGTACAGCAAAAGACCGTGCAAAACATTTCAGACCGTCCTGCAAACCTGTATACATTTTAACATCAATGTACGCTGTAACGTTTTTTTCTGTAATGGGCTGCTCATTTCCCCCCCCGTGACTGACGCGCACGCACACACAAACACAAACGGTGGATGCAGGAAAAACCGGAGATGAGACGTACAGGATGACCTAAATTGAGGACAGCTACGCTCGTTATTGTAAGTGCAATGATACGTTAAAGTTCAATAAGTACTTTATGAAACCGTATGAATGTGTCCCAGCCCAGGCCAGTTTAGGAAATTAACTAACAATGTAAAGATCAACAAGCCACTGACACATATGTTCAAATTTGATTAATTCAATAAATTATAATTTTTTTTGTCTTAAATCCACCAGCCATTTTCATATTATATATATTATATTTTCATATACCAACATTTGCAGCATCCTGAGCCTTTTTGGTAAGGTTACTAGAAAAACTCAGTCCAGAGTAATTTTATTCTCCCCAAAACAAGTTTCCTCTTTACTTTTAAAGAACATCAACAACAAAAAATCGCAACTTAATTGCAACAAACATACAAAAGACATTTCAACTTTTATCGCAATTTATTACAAAAGCTCCCGCGAAATCAGGCATTTTGGGCCGCAACAATCTCAAAAAAAGGCCGCGAAATCCTGAAGGGACTGGATATTAAAAAGAGCAAGAGACCGGCATCATCAGAAAAAAGAGTGAAGGTTACCGTAGCTGTAATACGTACTTTGAACTGTGTGGTGCGAGAGAGTTGCGATATATGATCTCAACGCTAGATGGGAGAAATTCCCTCACATTGGACCTTTAAAGAGAATGACTAACAATAGGAATGTTTGGTCTAACGTGTGTTAACTGGGTTTTAACGATAAATCTCCCCTTAGTGTGACCCAGCTGCTGGAGCGGATCAGTGAAGTGGTTGAACAGAACCGCCTCTTCACGTCTGACCGGCCTGGTTTGGGTCATGAGCTTGAGACCCTGCAGCAGCACCTAGAGAGTCTCAGCTCAACCCCTTTACCACCGGACTACAACACCAGTAAATATCTCACATATAGCCATGCTTAGACCGATGTGTTGGTATGATGACTACCTCATATAGGTTCCTGTCACCTAATGATGTAAAAAGAAGAAGACCTACTTTATAAATCGCCAACAAGAAATTAATTTCTTTTCTCTCTGTTATTATACACATTACACACATACAAGTCTGAAATACACACACATGCAAACAAGGGGACCTGGCACCTCTCCAGCTACTAGTCCACACTCAGTACTTGAACCGGTGACCCTCCGGGTGTGTGTGTTTTTTTATGCAAACCACAGCACAAACCAAAACACCTGCAAGCCGTGTGGACTTCATGATTAATTTGGTATCAAAATATAGCAGACAAAATTATTATTGAGAGAGGACTATAACACAAATATGTGCTGTTTAAAAAAAACAAAAATACTCTTCTTTCTTTTAAATTCTTTTGTTAAAGTGTTCTATTGGTAAGCAGGTATTGTTTTGAAATTGTGCACATTTTTTAAAAGTGACATAGCAGAAATAATTGTACAGAGTATTTAGACTAAAGACTAAAAGAAATAAAATGGTGTAGTTTGACATACGTAGCTACATGTAGTGCAAAAGTGTGACAACAGGTTGTGTATTAAAGAGGACAACACAAATAACACATAGGTAAATAACATGACATGGTATTTTAATGCACAGCTGTACAAATGTAGAGATATGAAAACATAATGACTTAAATAATGTCATTGAATTAAATTCATATTAAATAAATGGGAAGATAACATGAACATCAATCTCTATTTCCCCTTTATAATCCTCCAATTAAGGGCATACCAAAACCCTAAAACAAAAGCCAACCCTATATACTACCCTGTCATGAAAGAAGATTTTATCCAAATATTAAATCAATGGCTGCCATATACATTCAAACACTTCAATCTGATCATTCTGAGTGTATTTTCCCCTCTGTTTACATTGAACTGAGCAGATCTGTGAGCCACATCAAAAGATAGGTTCACTTTTTTTCAATAAGTATTATACAACAATATCCACATGCCTATATGTACACTGAAATAGTTATTGCAGTTATACTTACTGAGTACTGTTTGATGTACTAGTCCTCACAAATTCTTACACAAGTTCTTTTTTTTCCTTTTTTTGGAAAGCTTTTAAATCATTTGTGTGTTTTTGGTGTGTGTGTGTGTGTGTGTGTGTGCGTGTGTGTGTGTGTGTGTGTGTGTAGGCTTTACGCTGGCCAGTGTGTTGAAGAACCAGTCGATTTTCCAGCAGTTCCTAGTTAAGAACCTTTCCCTGTCCAACTCCACAACCAGCCTGTTGCTCAACACTCCAGTCAGCCTCAGAGAGGTGATGTCTTCAATTGTGATGGTTATAAAGAAAAAGAACACTGAACCCACTTGTGTTTAATCCAAGATTGTAATGTCCGGGAGGAGAACAGTATTTTAAATACAGTCAACTATTCTGAAGCACACAGTTCACTGTTATAAGCTCTGGTAAAACCCTCCCTTTGTCGATACATAGTAATTACTTTACAGATCCAAATATTCGTTCACTTTATTCATACATACTGTAGGTCATAATAACAATATCAAATTCTGTATAATATATTTTTCTCAGTCAAAGGTACTCATTTTTTTTAGCTTATATTGCCATTTCAAATTATGAGCATAGGAACGATACTCTACATTATATGCTACATGCCAAAGACTCCAGAACCATCAGCCCTGATTGACACATCACCACCCAAACTCAGTGGGGTCAGGCAGGTCATGCTGTAGGCAAGATCCAGTACCAACCATGACCAAACAGAATACCATACAAGTTGTATAAGAACTGTCCAAGAGGGCTGAACCAAGAAGAGCATCCCATCTGAGTGGCAAAGGGCAGTCACAGTTTATATCCCGAAGGAGCAGAATTCCAAGACCCTCAACCAATTCAGAAGCATAGCCCTACTGAACGTTGAGGGGAAGATCTTCTTTTCTGTTATGGCAAGAATGATTGCCACCTACTTTATGAAGAACAGCTATATTGACACCTCAAGGAGAAAACTCCTCCGCTCACTGACAGGATACACCTTGCTATGCTAACTTCCTTACGTTTGCTCACTCACATCATCATTGTTTAAACTAAAGGTAGCTTTCAACCTGCATTTCCTGTCTCTCTGACAGAAAGAAAAGTCTCCTCTCTGAGACTGCCGGGCCTAAATTGTGTTTAAAAATGATACACTAAATTAAAATATGAACACAATGTGTACTGAATTAACATCATATTAATACATAATTAATAGTGAATCTGGCTAACTGTACATAGAAAGAAAAGTGAATATATGTGTGGGACCTGCAAATGAACAGGATCCCAAAGTATAACTACATAGTGAGGTTACATTTATCTGATTTCTTGATTATAATTGATTATATGACAGACATTAGAATACTTAATTTAACAAAACAATATCTAATAAAATATTTACAATAAGAGTGTACTTTTCACCACAATATTTAAAAGGTGACAATGTTTCTTCACATTATGCAGTCATCATGGTAATTGCAGTAGGTTTAGTACAGTAAATCAACGCAAAGATCCACAAGGATTACAAAATAATCCGTGCAGCAGTAATAGCAGGCTGCTGTCTGATAGCAACTCCTACATACATCTGTCCCAGGGAGAGACAAACAGCTACAGCCACTACAAACTCAAAAGTGATGCAGAGAAAATTCTCATTACAGTACAAATATTTGTCAGACAAAGGCTGATAACGTGCTTGAAATGTTCTCTGCAGTTTCAGTACTCAGTCAGAGCTGAAAGAGGATGAGTTTGAATATATTTACATATTCAGATATTCATATATTCACTTTAGATTAAGTAACTTAGAATGCCTAAATTAATCATCAGTATACAAGCATTAAGTGGTAAAGGGTCAGAAGTCACTGCACCCTGAAACATCATAGACTCATAAACATTGTATATATGAATGCTCTTTTTTAATTTTACAATGGAAGTCATTGAGGAAGAATTAACAGGAAATGTGTGTTTCTGTAAATACATACATTTTTATTCTTAATCTTATCTTTATTTCCACTCCACTATATCTGTATATATACTGTATCAAGGGCTCGATTTTGGTGCAGTCTTGTGGCACAAAAGTGCAGCTCTGGACTGACAAATTAGCATTGTCCTGGGACACACTGGAGTCATTTTCCTTGTGCCAAACAACGGCGCACTGCAATCTTGGTGCCAAGAATGATCATGTTTTGCACTGAGCTATTGTCTTGCTCCAAAGTCCTGTGTTCTAAAATATTTTGCCATTTTATTTGGTGAAGGCACACCAGCACAGACCTCTCTAAGATCACACAAAACCTTTATTTTTTTTGTGATTAACAACTTTTATTTATTTCTAAAACTACATACAAAATATGAAATTTGCAACATGAAAATACCAAGGGGGTAAGCGAGCATCCGGAAAGTGTACCTCCTATGGGAAGATTCTGAGGCTAACATGCTATTACCTTCCACTAGCATTCCATTGACTCCCATTCAATTTGGCGTCACTTTGACAGCAAATAACTTTACATCTGAACTTTACATCTAAAGACTCTATTTGTCCATTGTTTATTTCTAAAGAAACATGACAATGTATAAAAGACTCCATTACCTTGCATCTCACGTTATGGCCCCGTAGCAGCCGTTTTTGTAAAAATAGGCTAATGATTGTGTCATAACCACGCGACTTTCTGTCGCGCAGTACAGAAATTAACGTGTAGTCAGGAGAAGCTTGCATGCAATCGGGGGGACGTGTAGGCATACAGTTAAGGGAGAAGCCCACAGAGAGTCCATGAAAGCATCGAAAAAAACGTTTTGATGGATTGGAAATACTTCGGTATGTGGCAAGTGAATTCATATGAAGTAACATTTATCCACGAACAAACAGATTTCTCTTTGCAGCTGCGCAGTACGCTCAGCCATCACCGGAAAAGTGCTTCTAATTGACTTCACTGGTCTCCGTCGAAGTCTATGGTGTCGCTGTGTCCATTTCTTTCACTGTCTATGGAAAATACCCCCCCCTCCCATTATCAAGAAAAGATGAGACAGTAACTACAATATTCAAGACCACAACAAAATTATAACAAAATAGTCAATAAACTGTAAACCAAATAAACATAAATGACCACCATAAGTACTATAAGCCCATCATACATGTCTCTCCCCAGCACAAAGCTTCTTAGGAGCCCTCCGGAAAGCTTAAGTACCTTCCCTATTTTCCCGTGTAGACATCCAATCTGGCGAATCGTTTGTGAGCCCACTTTTGGATGGATGACACCCCTTCATTCCTCCATCCTCTTAAAAGAATCTGTCTGGCTATCATTAAACTAGTTTGGACCCAACTTCTTATGTGCCAGCCCAGTCTCATGGCAGTTCGTGAAATGGTCACGTTATTGAATCTATTGATTTGTGTACTTAACACGTTAATGTTGTTATTTTCGTGTGGTGAGCACGAATTTTAAAGTAACGTATTTCAATGGGAAGCACATTTCGTGATCACAGAACGATTACGGTAGCGAGTAATATTGATAAGGCGAAAATCCGCGCAGGGAGGTTAGTCGGGGTGGAGGATCGGTCAAACAACACAGGACTTTCACCCCGGAGACCGGGGATCGCGTCCCGTGTGTTGCAGTTCCTTTCCGTGTTATTCTCTTCCTAACCACAACCATCCCGTTGTTGTCGGCGTCTCCTGCGTGTGACGGTTCCTTTCCCCGTTCTTCTTTTCCTAACCACAACCTTCCCACATTATTCTTTTCCTAACCACAACCGTCCCATCGTTGTGGCCGGTGTGTGGCGTTTCATTTCCCCATTGTGGCGCTTCATTTCCCCGTTTCATTGTCCCCCAGAGCAGCCCAGTGTCATGGCAGTTCGTGACCTGTACACGAAATAAACGAATGAGGCCGGGTTGTATGTGCTTATCTATCCTGTTTAGAATTGACCCATCTTCTAGAACAAATAATCTTGGGCTGAATGGAACCTGGGTCTCTGCAAGCTGACATAGGTTATGAGTATCCTTGTCCAAAATTCCTGGGGTCTCATTTATAAACGTGACGTACGCACAAAACAGGGCTGAAAATGTGCGTACGCCACTTCCCACGCAAAGGTTGTGATTTATAAAAAACGAACTTGACGGGAGAATGTGCGGTCCTCCACGCAAACTCTGACCCATGCGTAAACACATTTTGGAGACAAGGAATTGGCGACGCAGATGGTGAGGTGGTGAACTGAAGTCAGACTGCAGAAAGTACATGTGGGAATAACGATTACTCTTAATATTTTCAAGTGTTGATGCCTCACGCACATTTTTTCACTCCATGTCATCCACGTTATCATGAAGATTAAATCCAGCAGTGTTATTTGTGCTTGTACTGAGTGATAATTGTTCCATAAACACCTTGTAAAATCCAACTCAAATCTTAAATCAATTCGTTCTTAATATTTAATTGACGCTGTCTCACCGTCACAGTCCGCTACGTAGCGCAGCAGGAGGAGATGGCCCGACTGCATGGAATACTACAGGATAGCATCAAATACCCTAGCATTAGATAACTGCAGAACACAGAGTAAATAACTAAATATCTGTCTTTAAAACTGTGCATATATCATCAAATGTCAAAGTCTGGAAATACAGACGTTAGGCTGTCACGCAATCGTTATACGTAATGTCCTCGTTATCGGTCTGAACTTTAATACTGTTCGTGACCAAACCTGCATGAAGAAAATTGTGTTTGCAAATTGTATCTCAGGGTGGGGGATACTACTAGTTGATGCTGTGATTTTTGGCAAGGTGTTAACAATCACAAATTGTTGTAAACATAGAAATACTGCCTGTGCGTAATGCTGCATGATGGCACTGCTGGCACTGCAGGAGGACTACGCCAATGGAAGAATCAGGAGAGAAAAAGACTTCAGGGACCATGACGGTGACTGGCTAATATGCCGATTTAAATTCCCTAAAGCTGTGCTCTTGGATCTATGTAGTGAGTTGGGTCCAGTAGATAGGGCAACGCGCCGGAACCGTGCCGTCCCGGTCCAAATACAGGCCCTCCACTCTGGGGAAAACCGGCTTTTTCCAGCAGTAAATGGCAGACAGCGAAGTGTTTTATATAAATATTATATATAATCTTCAACTTTGCACTAAGGCTTGTTTGGATATAATATATACTTCTTTTAAATCTTATCATATAGGTCTGGTATATCGAAGCTGTCTTGAGTGCCGTAATGCCTGCCGTTTTGGACGTATTAGATAGATAGAGATAGAGAAGCTTTATTTATTCAGAAGGAAATTAAGGTGTCCAATAGCTTATACACATCATACATACACATAGGCACGCAGACATATGACATCCACGCAAACATACATGCTACAAAAATACAAAGGAAGATATCAATTATTAATATAGGTAGTCTATAGATCAGGTTTCCCTACACTGTGTGAGAACAGGCCGAAATTATAATTCAATTTGCAGCAATTTCTGAGCGTCTGAGAAGTTTTTTGCTTTTTCCCAGCCTTTCGTCACGTAATGAAAGAACAACTGCCAGGGTCATTAGCATACTGATCAGCATTCATGAGGTGCTTTGCATTGACTATTTATGGTTAAAAATGGGCATGTACAGGGCAGGATAAGAGGCTGATACGCACACTTGTGGGTAATCTGTGATAAGGATATATATATATATAAAGGAAACATTGCTTACAGATGTGCATACGCACGGTTTTATAAATCTGAATTGTTTTTTGCGTACGCCATTTTTGGCTTTTGGACATATGTACACTTTTAGTAAGGATCCTATGCACAGTTTTATAAATGAGACCCCTGGACTTTATCACAGGACTATAGGACATGAAGTAATTGGCCGTCCTCTGTCTTGTTATTTCAGCAATTTGGTGTGTCTTTCAATCCAAGTCTAAACAATCTAGAGGGAGTCCACTAGAAGCGAGGCATAATCTTGAACTGAATGAGGCGCACCCTCACATCGCATTACATAGTTTTAATATTCCTACAAATTCTGTCCCACTCCTCATCATCCAATGTAATACTCACATCCCTTTCCAATGTCTTCTTGAGGGCTGACCAGGCTCCATCCCTCAGATTCGGCATAAACATAGAATAATACCCAGAAGCCTCATGAGCTTTCCCATATTTCATCAACACCTTATCTAAACATTCGGGTACCTTCAGGGTTGAAGAACTGGATACAATCCCAAATAACAGATGGCAAAGTTGCAAATATCTGAAAAATTAAGACCTGGGTATTCAAAATTGCTGTACCACATCCTCAAAGGATTTCAATATGCCTCCAAGATACAAATCCCACATTGTAACAATTCCCTTTTACAACCAATTCCTCCAAAAAAAAAGGGAGCCAGGCCACTTTGGTCCAAACTACTTTTAAGTGGCTGATTATCGGATGTGTTTTTGCCATACAGTTTGACAGACAAGCTTTGTAAGGGCGATCTTCTCCAGCACTGCAAAAATTTTACCAATGTCTGCCCGCGTCATTATTAGCCTGTTGCTTTTCTGTTACAGCAGCACTGCCATCTTGGCCCTTTATAGCTGCATTTCCGCTGGGGTGCATATGCTTCTTAATATCTCCACAGGCCGCTAACTTTTTGGCTTTCAACATTTTTAGCATCGACAATGTTTCTTCTCCAGGCTGAGCACAAATATCTCTGGTAACGTATCTTTAAAAGGTAAATATAGCAGTATACTACAGAGCCCACTTTCCAAACGACTAGTCTGCCATTAGGTCACGTGACTCCCCCCCCTACACAAAACCTTTATTAATGTTTTTCTTCATGTTTTACTTTCACTCTATATTCTGATGTCTTATCACACAGAGAATACAGTTCTATTCTGATGATAGCATTGATGCCAGCAACAGAATTGATAGAATCAAGCTGAATGATTCTTAGCAGCATCTGCCATCCACAAAAACTAGCAGTCTTGCCAGCGGTTATTATACTCATGTCCATATTGTGTGTGTGTGTGTGTGTGTGTGTGTGTGTGTGTGTGTGTGCGTGCGTGCTTGTGTGCGCGTCATGTAGGTGTACAGTGTTATCTTTGTTACATCTCTCAGAGATGGAGGAGGGACCCAAAGTTGGATTCAGGGGGCAAAAGGCGCCAGAAAAAAACCTGGAGACAGTGTTCATCTGGAGGTAAGTTCGTACACCTAGACACACTTATACACACACACACACACACACACACACACACACACACACACACACATTACATACAGTGTCACATATCAGAACACCAAGGTCCAGTTCATGGTAGTGGTGACTGCTATTAGCTGGCCTTCTACTGTTAACTACAGTTAGTTGCATCACAAATCATAGCAATCATGCTGATTTTATGGAGGTCCTGTAAAGAATTGTCTGGGTTCAGCTATGTTCAACAATGTTATTACCAGCTGCGACAGCAACGCTGGTATTGTTTTCACCTTGTGAGTCTGTGTGTGTGTGTGTCATTAAGGAAAAATGCGGTGCTAGAGACACCTACTGTAGCGGGAATATGGCTGAACGATTAATTGCATTTGTAATTAAATCGCAATATGTTAAAATTAGATTTTTTAACAGACAAGGCTGCGATTACACTCTGGTCACGTGACACGTGAGAGTAAAGCAGTCTGCAGAGGAAGCATCAACTTGCCAAGTTGCTGCCCAGCGTCAGGTATTGTTGTAAAGCCTGTCCTGCTAACGTTGCTACCTTACGGGGCAACACTACTAACCTGTATCGCCACTTAAAAAAACCCACCACAAAGCCATGTATGACAGTTGCATGCCTAAAAAGCCGAACACAAGTGTGTCAAGTAAGCGAAATACCACTCGACAGGGATCACTGACCGAAATGTTTGAAAGCGTAACTCCATATGAACGTATTTCAAAACGGACGAACAGAGTTTATTGCGAAAGATGTGATGCACCTCAGTACGGTGTCCAAGCCTTGGCTCACGGCTTTGATAAATACACTGGATAAATGGTACAACATGCCCTCCCGCACATATTTTAGCCAGGTCGTCATACCCGAGCTACACAAAAAATTTGAGAGTCGCAGCGGAGCTGAAAACAGGGTTTTTTCTGCTGCTACAACTGACATGGTCAAGCCGTATGATCACTATGGCTGGCAGTGCCATACTCATTGTGCACTTATACATATTAAAAGAATGTCCTGTAAAGTTCACAGACAGTGTTTAAAAAGTGCATTTCTGCAATCTGCACTTTAGTTTGTATGATTTTTTTAACTGACTTTCATATTTTACACCGGTCTTATTTGTCAGTGCTTTATGTTGTCATGGTAACTATTACATATTTACAAGGCTGGACATTCAACAAATCAGTTGTGTGATTGAAGTATTTTATAAATTAATAATATGTCATTCATATAAATTCATGCATCACCTAATTTCATCATAACATACGTTATGTGTTGGTCATACTATACAGTGATCTATTGTTTGTCTTTGTTAAATAATACAGCAGATAAAGAGCTTTAAAAAAGAATTGCATTTTAAATCGCAATCAGATTATTTTCCTAAATCGTTCAGCCCTAACGCAGAAGTGGATTTGAATACTTTGCAAGGTGTTTATATTATATCTGTCTGTGGACACATTTTGTCATTTAGGCAAAACAAGGCAAATGTATTTATATAGCATATTTCATACCGAAAAGCAACCCAATGTTCTTTACAGATAACAGGTAAATAAATAAAAAAAAGTAACAATCAAATGCACATAGGACAAAAACATAGAAAAGCAATGGTAAAAAGGTGTATATTTAGCATAGATTTGAAAGTAACCAGCATTTCCCTCAAGTCTAAGCTCTTCTGGCAGAATAGAAGGTAAAGGCAGCTTTGGCATGTTTAGTTTTGACTCTGGAAACATCCAGTAATCCAGAACCAGACGACCTAAGAGGTCTGCGAGGTTGGTAAGAGATTTGATGTGTATTTTGGACTTAAGCCGTTCAGTGATTATGGATAGAAACTGGTAGCCAATGTAATGATCTGAGAACTGGAGTTATATGCTCTGGCTTTTTGGTCCACGCTACTGTTGTGGATTGCAATAGTTGCAGGCCATTTACCTATCTGTCCTGGCTGTACGCCCAGAAGTTAACTTCCCGTACAACATCTGCTCTTGACTGATCGCATCACGTGAAAAGAACATTGCACACAGCTCATTGTTTATTCAACGCCTATCTTGCATGAATACAGGAATTAGTCTTGAACCCAGAATCCCCAACACCACACACACATACCACATCCTGTCAGGACAACAATGTCATAATACCACACTACTACATAATACACACTGGCACTGTCCCAGGTAGTCTGTTGAACTGTATTTGTTTGGTGACACAGCTATTTATATTTCCGTTTCATCATGTGATATCAAACCTAAAGTTTCGTAAAATTTCAGCTAATGGAAGCATGTAAAGATTAAATAACAGAGGTCCGAGAATCGACCCTTGCGGAACTTGCTCTGATGTACAGCTATCAATTGATACAAAATAGTCAATTTCCATTGTTTTTTTAATCAGGACAGCACATTATGTGCTTAAATAATTGCAAAAGGGTTCTCGACTGTTGTAGAAAGAAGTGGCTGATCTTTAATGCAATATCTACATTGCCCATTATCAGCAAACATTCATCCAATGTTCCAAAGGCACATTCTGTTTACTAATCTGATATAATTTTAAAAGGCTAACTGAGAAAACATTGGAGAACCCTTTTGCAATTATGTAAGCACATAATGTAATCTGAAAACTGCTGCCCTGGTTAAAAAAACAATGCAACTGATCTCAGCTGGTATTATGTCTATAATGGAGTGGAATGGAAATTTCTAAGTGACCCCAAACCTTTGACCGGTAGTGTATGTTATACCCTCCTTGGGCCATTTAAACTGAAAAGATGCTCTCAACTATTATGTAATCAACGAGTTCAGAGCCAAGGCTTCTGTTTTATTAACATTAACTTCATATCAAGAAAGATTTCCGAACTGGGCCAGGCTTTACTGATTATTGAGCTCAATAATTCATTTGAGATAAAAAAAATCAAATTTTTGATCTCAATAATTGAATTATTGATATTGGGGTTGGTGGGATTTGCAGCAATAGACCTGTGTGCGCGCTCAATACCAAGGTTGTCTTCATCCGAAAGTTTGAGAGCCGTTTTCAGTAGTTTTGTTGTGAAATCAAGCATAATTTCGGTGCCCTCTGTCCCTTCCTTAACTCCATAGATCCGTAGGTTGGACCTCTTGAGCGGTTTTCATCGTCTTCACAGTGTGCTTCTAGTTGCTGCTGTTTACGCATCATGTAAGCTAGGAGTCTTTTTTAGAATCTTTTTTCATAGCCCCGTATTTGCTTGTTCATGCCTTTCAGTGAGTCTTCAATTTTGACTAACCTTTCCAACAAGTCCTTTCTCATTTCTTTCATCTAGGCCAAAACCTCAACAATCAGGCTATGGCTGGCAGCACCTGTAGATTCTTTAGCTGCAGCCATGTTCTTGGTTGGTAGCAGATTTACTTGAACCTTTGTTCTTGTTGCGCCTACTTTGGTTCATTTTTGCCACTGTGTCAAGACGGATAAAGTCTGCTTATAATCTGTTTCTAAACCACTGTAAATTACTTGTTAAATGTGGGTTTGTAGTCCACGAGGTTGAGATCTCAGTTATCGAGCAGCCATCTGGTAGGGGGGTTTGTTTCCATTCTCTGGTAATCTTTTTGTTATCTACAGCTGACTTTTTGCTTCTGGCTTTTCTTATGGATCATGTGTCTCTCCATACAGGCAGCATGCTGTTATAAGCAGTAAGCGGTTTGTTTATCAGATATCAAAGTGCTATAAATATGGACAAGAGTTTACCGTATATATTTTAAGCAACACGGTCATGAACTGGCACAGCGTCAGTAGGTCTAACACCGCATTTAACACCAATGATATACGTAATTGAATCCTTCTCCAGCAGTTAAGGATTTCATGAAATCTCCATACCAACAAAAAACAATATACAGAAACAGAAAAAGGTTTCAGTATACTCCAAATGAACTGCTTGTCAGATGGTTGAACAGTCTGACACCCCCTCCCCCCCCACACCTTTCCGACATCTGAATTGGAAGGTGGGGCTGCGTTTGACAATTTCTGTAGCTTTCTAAAACCAACAATCTGGAGTGGTGTGTAGAGGTGTAAAAGTAGACAGGGTTTGAACGTCTCTTTCAAGGCACTCTTTGTGTTCTTCACACAAATATTTCTGTCATTTTTTGTGTGAACAGAGTGCAACACCATTAATAGATTTCAGGAGAGACTGTCTGAAAATGGGCTCCATTAATTACAACATGTCCGAGTTTATTTTTAGCATACACCCGCCTAGAAAGGAATACACATAATTTACTCGAAACTAACAGTCCTGCGTGAAAACAGGAAAGGCATTATATGTGTTGCTCAACACAACAATGTTCATGACAAAGACAGCAACCCCCAAAAATGGACTGTCAAAATCTTAAAATGTTGGTGTAATTCAACTTACACCAAGTTGAGTGTCAAGATTTTGTGTCAAGATTTTGACACTCACGTGGTTCTCCTGGTTCTATACTGTATGTACAATTCACTTTACTAACTGGGAAGACAGTTGTATAATGTCTTCTGTGGCTCTGCATTTCTACATTGAAATCTTGAGTGTGTAGGTTATTATACTGACTAAAAATACAAACTAATCTAAACTCTTAGCTCAAATTACTGAATGTGTTTACCATTTGATGTTACCATAATTAGGGACAATAATAAGCAGGCATTAAACGGCATTTATGCTTCTGCCGGGGCTCTACGCAGAGCTTTCGCTGTAGCCTACGTACACGTAAGTGGCCGGAAGTTTATGCTTGTGTCTGCTTCGTTCTAGCGTATCTCTTTAAGAGAATAGCAGAGCTCGTGTGTGTGTATGCTGGGGAGTGTGTGGTAGAGCGAGTAAGAGAGTGACAGGGATTAACTTCGGAGCGAGCACCGACTCACACAAGACACAAAGTGTCTTCCATTTGCATTCTGATCACAGTCGGAAAGCTGTAGCAGGAAAAGTTAACCCTCTCCTTGGTTTCATGTTGTTTATGGACGCTACCAAGCTACGGCCAAACGGACAAATCACAGTTGTTGTGGTCTACGTCACCGCAACGTGTAGTTAAATTTTTTGAAAGGTTCACGTCAGGCTATGGTGTAGGGTCCCGGATATGGTGTATCTACACTTTCCTACGTACGTACCCACGGCGTCGATTTAACACAGGACCATAAATTGGCCTATAGAGTGACAGGTCCTTAAAATGCTCATCAAATTAACTAATTCCATCTTCCACAGGGGGCCCTCCTGACTGGAGCACTGCTGGAGATCCTCACCTGTGGGGAGGGCAGGGCCAATAAGCTCAGTAAGATCCTGTTGGTGCCTGAGAAGCAGGGACCATTGCTGCAGGCCTATCGCAGCACAGTGTGCAGCGGAGGGGAGGGTCAAAGGTCAGAGCGCTTCAGGCTGATGAGCCTTGAGCTGAGAGAACAGATCAACACACAGAGTGTCACTGAGAAGGTACAGCAGAAACTTTCTTGGCATAAACAAAAGCATCTACAATAAAACAAAAAAATCTGAAACTGATAGCGGATGAAGTCAAACACACATGGTCTAAATCTGTGTTGTTCCACTATCAGCTAGACTATTGTCTGTTAAAATACACAGCAGATGAGTCCACAGTAGATGTGTTTTAGCTGCACACTGAGCTTCCACACGTGGCTGAATTAACCTGTACAGCCCCAACACAGCTTTCATAGACAATTTGAATCTCTTCTGGAAACGTCCAGCTTCTTCCCGCCCAGATGGTATCCACCTGAATGGCCTAGGCTCAAGTACTCTTAACTGACAATATTTTCTATTCCATCTGGACCTTTAAGAACGAGAACAATACATTTAAAAGCTGGACCAGTTCTGGTATCTTCAAAGCACAGGGAGACACTGAATTAATTTATTCATTTAACTAACAGAAGCAAGTTTGAATCACATTATATTTGCTCAATAGCTCTCTCCCTCCACTCTTTCTTTCTCTCTTCCTCTACCCGCATCCCACCAGCTTCACCTGGAACAGCCAAACTCTTTGGTTTCGCTCTCTCAGTCCGACCTCTGGGCCCTATTGAAAGACCTGGCTGATGTAGAGAGGCTCCTCAAGGACGTGGACCTGCTCTCTGGCCTGGCCCGCCTGCTGCCCAAAGGAGCCTGTACTGGTCGAACTCCAGCCTTCCCCACAAACATGACCTGGCCCCTTAACACCACCACCTGGGGCCCTAACATGACTGACATCCCTGGAGAGAAAGGGGAGGAAGGAGCAGAGCGAGGTGGAGGAGCAGGAGAAGGGAAAGAGAAGGAGGAAGCAGAGAACCCTCACTCTCAGTTTTCAGCATTTGTACAACTGTGGGCCGGACTGCAGCCGATTCTGTGTGGGCACAACAGGTGAGTGAGGCAAGAAAAGGTGCTTAAATCATCTGACAAAATGATTGCTGTCAGTGGGAAGAGCATTACTATTATGTTGTTGTGGAGAGAATGTAACTAAGCACAGAAGTATCTTTTCAATTTAAAGGATGATTGCTATTTAGTTGTTTGGTTGTTTTTTTGTCATACAACCATCATTTCTATCCATAAGAATAAATTGTACCCACAGTATTAATTGCTGATCGCTAAAAAGACATCCAAAGGGACAAAAAACACAAGCAGTCAGATGCAGGGTTGATTCTGAACTTTTGGGGCCCTAAGTGACATCTTACACTGCCCCCAAAACCCAAACAACCACCACCCCTCTTGCTACCCCTTTTCGTTACCCCATTAAAAAAAATCCTCCTCCTTTCACAAGCCAGCAGAAATACTTTCACTTTCCATTAATGGCATATTAAAAGTGTCAGATGATCACAGAATTCATTCTGATATATTAACAGAATCCTCTCATCGCGCAAAGCATTTCTTTTGATGGAAATTAGCCTATTTCCTTTCTTTAACTCACATTGGTTGCTATTTGTTTTATAGCGATGCCCGATGGTGATGTAGAGGGATGAGAGAATTTAAACCTTGCACGCATTAGAATTGGGGTGCCACCTTTCACATGAATGTGTTTGTGTGATGTTTAGCTTAACATTCTGCCCCCAAGTGGCCAAAATGCATGATTAATGCAGCTCTAAACAAATCCCCAGTTTAGCTAAACTTGTATAGAAGAGAAAACAAAGACCCAAACTGTCCTTTGTAAATATACATTTTTACTTTCAGTTTGACCTCCAAATAGATTTTTAGAGTTTAGATAACTTGTTGGTTTGTTCACAAGCTGTCTGACTGCTCTTGTTTCTTGTCCATCAAACCACCACATTTTAGCAACCTAGGTGATTACAACTAATTGAAATGATTGCTAAAACTACAAAAAATAAGACCAAAATTGTAATAAACTTGAATTATCTTCCAACTAGTTGTGTTTGCACTGCATTGATGTGTCAGCCTTAACAATGCTTAGTCCTCCCTTTTTTGTGTTTGTATCATATTTGCATTCAATATTAGATTAAACATTGAGAAATTTATAAGAATAATTCTTTACAAATAATACAAACATTGCAGCTGTGCATGGTATAAAAACAGTATATTGTGAACAGGGAGATATAAGCGCAGTAAACTGGCCTGATTTGTGGGGAGAACTATTTTGTTTAATTTTTAAACATATACATTGCCGATCAAATTCCACAGTATTGAGGCAGTAAAATGTATGAACTTTAAACCTGTGGCTGTTGTTTCAGGATCATTGAGCCAGAGGCTTTGAAGCAGGGGAATATGAGTTCGCTGGGATTCACCAGCAAAGAACAGAGGAATCTGGGGCTACTGGTTCACTTGATGACAAAAAATCCCAAGATCCTCTACTCCCCCATTGGATCCCAGGTTGATAAAGTGATTCAGAAGGCAAGTGGAAAGCACTATCTCTGGTGTAATTGTATGAGCAGAGCTGTTCACATTATTCTCACTGACAAAGCTGTGCTCCCAAAGGCGAATGGATGAATTATGCTGTGATTAAGGCTGGCCAAATTTTATATATTTTTTCCTGTCAACAAATCCCATATGCAGACCAAAACCAACAATGAATTGATGCCTCTAACAAGTGTGTTTGTATCCAAAGCCTGCAATATCTTATCGCTCTGTGCCATGGAGCTCCATCGTTGAGCCAAAGAGCCACACTGTTGCACTGAGTGGCATGTTCCTTTTCATACATTACCATGAACACACTGTAGTTTATTTGGACTCTGTCCCACACACACCATCCTGCTGCCAGAAATACTGTACTGTATTAATTCACTGCTAAAAATAGTCCCCAACAAATGCATTATTGCTTAAACTATGCTAAAAACTACAGTGGTCAACTGTTTAATGAAATTACTGAGCCTTTTCTTCAATGAAACTATATATGTTCAGCTGTATTTAAAGATTTATGTCTTCAGTTTAATCCAATGTGCTTGGAGCTGAGAGCCAAAGACAGTTTAGGGGAGTCGGAAAGTATGGAGAGACAGACTAACACAATGTTTCTCAAACATTTTAAGACCAAGGACCACTTACCCAATGAAAAAAACTCACAGACCACCTAACTGCCAAATATCCCCAAAAACAAAGCCCTCCTACTTCAATAGTATAGTACAAATTACAGCCAAATGAAATGACCCCTCGGCTGCGAGGAGAAAATCTGCGAGCGTCGGGAAACAGTGAAATTCCTGGCGATCATGACACACCATAATTCCATTTTGAGGCGTGCAGCTTTAATTTAATCCTGGACATTGAAGATGGTGACAAATTTCCCTTGCAGTGCTTGAGAGTGCTGAAAACATCAGACAGGTATGTCAATTTTGTGAGCCATTGGGAATTGTGCACTCTGCCATACAGTCAATCACTATAATGCAGAAATAAATTGACCTCATCGCACAGTTCAAATAGACAGGTAAGGAGTTTCCAGAGCAAAAGCCAGTGCACTTCAGTTTCAGAAATGTTGTGTGTTCACTCGTCATACCTTCACACTGAGCTTTAAAAAGGCAGGTGTTCAGTGGTTTGCTTTTGATTGCACTAACTATGTCCACAGCTTTGTCCAGTACTGTTTTGAGACACTAGGGCATTTATTTCACAGCCAGTTGTTCTCTGTGAAAGCAATAGTGGGTTTCTATGCCGAATGGTGCTGCTGCAAGTACACGCACTGCTAGTCCCCTTTGTTTTCCAGTCATTGCAGCTGCACAGTTTATGCAAAGGCCAACACATCTTGTCTAGTCGAGGTCATGCTGCACAATGAAATCATTGAGTGAGTAAAAAATTGCCTGTTCTGTTGTGTTGGTTGGCATGGAATGACAAAAAAGAAAATCATCATGCACTCCTTCGCCAGTATAAATGTACCTTACAAGACACAGCAGATTTGCCTCATTCTCGATGTCAGTGAACTCATCCAACTGTAGTGAGGAAAACTCCGGCGTATTCGTGTCACTCGCTAATCTTCAACATTTTGAGCCATATATGTTATTTGCTGCTGGACGGTGTCACTGGACAGCGGCACTCTATTTATAGTTATTTTCATCGCTTGCTTTTCCCCCCAAACAATTCAATAAATAATAATTAGTGCTGTCAAACGATTAAAATATTTAATCGCGATTAATCGCATTAATGTCATAGTTAACTCGCAATTAATCGCAATTAATCGCACATTTTTCTCTATTCTAAATGTCCCTTGCTTTCTTTTTGTCCCATTATTTTTTTTCATTTTAATGCTTATCAACATGATACGATACTTTTAAAACGGTGCCTGAACCGAAAGATTTATTTTAGGGCTGTCAAACGATTACATTTTCTTATTCGCGATTAATCGTTGAATTTCTATAGTTAATCTCGATTAATCGCATGTTTTATCACATGATTAAAATTCTATTATTTTGCATTTCAGAACTGTTTTTAAGTACATATTAACAATGGAAAGCAATTCTTACCAGTGTATCTTGATTGGGAATCAAATGAATGCAAAGAAAATGACTTCATGAACTTAATTTTAAGATTTGTATTTGTTTATTATATATTTAATCTAGTCACACATTTGAATCTAGAGTCAATATTAGGGTTGGGTATTGTTTCGTTTGGATACCGGTGCTAAAGCGGTACTTTTAAAACGGTACCGGTGCCTTAATGGTGCCTGAACCGATACTTTTTATGAAAGTTAAAAAAAAGAAGGGTACTAAACAGTTGGCGACCTTAAAGAATGGCTTGTTTATTGCTAAGGCCATATCGTCAAAATTAAATGTTTAATAATAATAATAATGTAATCACTATAACAATAACTTATTTCACTAGTAAATAGCTGTTGAATGACAAAAACAACCACCAGAAGGGAAAAGGGCATTTAACAACAACTTTGAATGCACCACGAGACTGTAAATTACCAGTTTCATTGAACGCACCGTCTGTGTTTTTCCGACAACGGCAGCTGCAGATTGTTACATCCCGGTGTCGGAATCCTCTATAGTGAAATACAGACAAACTTTACACCGTTTAGCGTTAGCTGTCAGCATCGTAACCGTGTTTAATCCAGCTACTAGCTAGCGGTAGGCTAATGTTAGCTGCTGTCGAGTATAGTGTTAACTAGTGTCACATGCAGCAATGTTTCTGTTGCCTGTAACGTCTGTTTCAGAGCATCAGAGAGAAGTGCAGGCATATCAGTGGCACCAGAATGAGGCACCGAAATCCGCGTTGCTATTCCTGCAGCAGCAGGACGTGTTACGAGGAAGTACGGCAAAATAGTAGCCTGTTAGGCACGACGCAAAGCCGAGTGAAGTGAAAATAAATTAATAAATGGCGGCATGCGATTAATATGATTAAAAAAAATTAACGCATTATGCTATATATGCTATATATATATATATATATATATATATATATATATATATATATATATATTTAAAAAAGGAGCACCTTGTTCAATTGTATTTGTCTGTTCTGTATGTTTAAAAATATAAAACAATAAAAAGTTGATCTAAAAAAAAAAGGAGCACAAAACGGCGAAAACAACCACTAGATGGAAAAGGGTATTTTACAATAACTTGAATGCACCACGAAGCTGGCGAGGCTGAATCTGTGTTTTTCAGACAACATCAGCTACAGTCTGGTGTTAGAATCCTCTCCAGTGAAATACAGTCACACTTTACACCGTTTAGCTGTCAGCATTTTAACCGTGTTTACTCCAGCTGCTAGCTAACAGTAGGCTAACGTTAGCTGCTGCTAAGCGTAGTGTTGACTAGCGTCCCGTGCAGCGATGTTTCAGTTCCCTCTAACGTCCGTTTTCGGCGCATCAGAGAGAAGCGCAGGCATTTAAGTGCCACCTAAATAAGGCACCGAAATCCGGTCCGGTAGATAACGGTCGTTAAGGCACCGGTGCCGTATTAGCTCCGGGTCTCGGACCCCCCCCCCCCCAAATAAAAACTCTTCGGATCTACACGATTCACGTGGATGACATTTTCCCATTAAAAACGGCGATTTTCGCCGAAAAGTGACTAGTTTGCAGGTATGTAGCTACTACTCTTTGGCCGGCTCGCAAGTCCAAACAAGTGTGTCTGTTGTTTTGTTTCCAGTTTAACTAGATCCGGTGTGGTGTTTTTCTAACGTTACTAGTTGCAACAGCATGTGAAAAAAACTACATAGTTTGAACACTTGTAGTTTGAAAACTACAAGGCTTTTCTGTTTTAGCGGTCGTCATGGATACTCTGTATAAAGCCTCTGTAGCCTTCGCATTTTCCCCCAGGCTCCCTTCGTCATGTGTTTTTAAAGTTCATCACGTTTTCTCTCAAAAAATCCTGTAGGTTTCCCCATGCACTCATTCTGTTTAGTTTCAAAGTGACTCTTGAGCTTAGCAGGTTTCATAGCCCCATTAGCCAACGATTTATAGCACAAAACACAATGTGGTTTGGGTTCTCCCTCATCCCCAGCCATAGTGCCTATGCTAAACCACTTGTGTGATGTTGATGGTGATGGCGCGGTGGATATGCCACATGCCTTTGGTGTGGGAGACCCGGGTTTGAGTCCCACTGCGATACATCAACCAATGTGTCCCTGAGCAAGACACTTAACCCGTAGTTGCTCCAGAGGCGTGCAACCTCTGACATATAGCAATTGTAAGTCGCTTTGGATAAAAGCGTCAGCTAAATGACATGTAATGTAATGTATCAAGTCATTGCACCTTGTCTGTTGTGCCAACGATTTATAGCACAAAACACAATGTGGTTTGGGTTCCCAGCCATATCCCCAGCCATAGTGCCTATGCTAAACCACTTGTATCAAGTTGTTGCGCCTTGTCTGTTGTGTCAGAGGTTTCATTTGATTGATTTTAATTGCCCCCATATTAAGCCATTGATCCATTTTGTCAATTGACTGTAATCTACGTATTTAAATGTCACGCTGATCATTCTGACGTGAATTGGAGGCTGTGTCGCAAAAACGTCAGCTTTATTGCTGAAGTCCAACAGAGAAAAACAGCAAATTCAAATGATAATGTTTGAATTTACAGACAAGTTTATATAATATTGAAAGAACATATCTATGCTACTCACTTTTAGGCTTTGGAGTCGCTTGGAGACAGTTTGAGAGAAACCCTGTTTATAATTTAAAATTTAAAAACATTTTACCAAATTTATTCGCGGACCACTGATAGCGCTGTATGTGCAGTTTCATTTACACTGACAGATGCTGCATCCAGAACCAGAGACTACCAGCATGAATTATTAAGACATTGGAGTGACTGTGGTAATAGTTTAATCTTTTGTATTCCGCATAAAATACATTAATCATGCATTGCCCGAAATGCTGTATTCACATGAAACCGACCGAGTAATCTAGCTCTGTAGCATGTTGCTGTCATCTCCTAACCTCAGAAATAGCACAAAAGTCCACTTATTATCTGTGCTTGAACACAGACTGATTACTGATCTTTTGTCTGAGCAACTGGACTGAAGATGGTGGAGAGAGCAGTGAGTGTGGAGGGTCAGAGATATAGGGAGGAGGTGGAGGTAGAAAGGACTGGAATCCATATGGACAAATGGCTGAATTTATACTATATATATATATATATATAAGAAAAAGAAAATAATATTTGTTAACTTTTTGCACTCAGGCAAATGAGACATTTGCATTCGTCGGTAACGTGACACACTACACCCAGGTGTGGCTCAACATCTCCACCCAGCTCAGGGCTTTTCTGGAGGCGGGCCGGCTGCACAACCACCTGGTGTGGCTACAGCAGGTAGACTCATTTACAAGTCATGTTTTGATATTATTATTAAAATCAGAATCAGAAAGCAGTTTATTGCCACAGTAATAGAACTACATGGAATTTGCTTTGGTGATTAGGTGCATACATACAAACAAACAAACAAACATATTAAAGTGCTCATAGTATACTCATTTTCAGGTTCATAATTGTATTTAGAGGTTGTACCAGAATAGGTTTACATGGGTTAATTAAAAAAAAATATATATATTTTTTTTTTTGTTGAGCTCTCTGTTTTAGCTACCGAGTGAGGCATCTCACTTCTATTCCATCTTTGTTGGGAGTCCCACATGCGCAGTAGCTAGGTAAGGACAACTAGCCATTAAGAAGCAGAGTATGAGGGCGTGTCACGCTAGCAGCTAGGCGAGCATTATAACATGTGTTGAAAAAGCAAAGTGACGCACGTTTGTCACAGAAATAATATAAAAAATAAAGGCTGGACTACAGACAGCTCGTCTGGAGCAGTTTGTGAACAGTGTTTTCTGTTGGAGATGGTAAGTCCCTTTGGGGTGGACTTTGGGCTTTTTCACTTTGTAAACCTATTACATGCACAAAAAAGATATACTGTATAACACAATAAAGGAAAGGGAAAACGCCAAAAAGCATAATATGAGCACTTTAAACATTAAAAAGAATAAACAAAAAATACCAAAACAGAGACAAATCTATACAAAATGGTTGTTTAAATAGTTTAAGCAGTCCTACCATGATGCAAAATAGTAATCTTTGCCTTGATATTTTCCAATTAGGTTTATGTATTCACAAAACTTGGACTTGAGTCAGAAAATATGTAATGGTTAGTCATTCATCCTCTTTCTCCTCTCCCTTAAGCTGTCCTCAGAGCTTCAGCAGCACCCTGAGTTGTTGAATGACTCAGACAGAAAGCTGATGCAGAGCCTGATGGAGGGAAACTACAGTCTTCCTAACATCTCCACCCTGTTGGAGCAGCTTGACACCATTGACAACGCTGCCTGTGGCTGGATGCGCTTCATGTCTAAGGTTGGTATAGTGTAGAACAATGGATCCCATCAAAACATGCCCACTGCACAGAACATGCCTTACATGCCTGTCTGCTGTAACACCTGGGCACCAGCTGCTGCTGCTAAGAGTTCATGAGCAGCAGAGCAAAAGAGCAACATAAATCAAAAGAGCTAAAAGTAATGTATCAATTGTTGAAACATTGAGTTCTGACACAAGTGTTATATTCAAATTTGTTTATTACAATAAACCCCTTGAGATGTATCATCTCGTTTTTAAAATAAAAAAATAAAATACAATTATCAATACAACAACGTACATTCAACAGGCAAAAAAGAAACAACAACACATGCATACGTTCATCAATACGTTACAACCTCTAAATGGCCAAGATGACTGTTAAGTAAACAGTAGAGTGTGAGTGGATCAAAAAGTACAGTCAAATATAAACATTAAGTATTAACAGTAGGCATAAGGATTGATGGCATCATTAATAACAATGGCAGTCCATCTTAAAGTGAGCAGACAGGGCATGTTTAAAAAAAACAAGTATTGAAATTGACCTTATTTAGTTAGTTGAAGCCAAGGCCATTACATCCCCAAAAGTATATATTGACTTGCTCAGAGCTCCAGTTTGGGAAGAGCAAAGGTCAAAGAAACACTTTTCTATTTATTCTAGTGGGAAAAGACTCTGTAGTAATCCAGTATGATGGTTTAAGCAGCTCTAACAATAGTTTTTGATTAATCCATTTCTGCTGTAGGAAATTATTTGTGTCTTTGCCCCATGCTTCAAGGTCAGTGTGGATGTCTTCAAGGGCTTTCCTGACGAGGACAGCATTGTCAACTACACCCTAAACCAGGCCTACCAGGACAACGTGTCTGTGTTTGCCAGTGAGTCATCCCTCCATCTGTGTCAGGTTGTGATCATGGTACCTCAGTTGATAGTTAAACAAATGCTTGTATAAAGTGCCAGTTTGTTGTGCTCTAATGCAAACCATGTGAAGCACATAATTCATGTTTACAGTGCAGAAACAAATTATACACAAAAAGAAAAAATATTCATGACACAATTATAATGCTCTCATGACAGCCAATGTAAAAAACAACCTCTTAATGACAGTTAAATGTAATGTTAACACATAAAGCTAAATAGTTTATTAAAGTTTAATAATTGGGCCTGTCATGACATATTTATGACAGGTTGTGTTAATGTCAAGTTGTCATTACAAAGACATCGACAGGTTGTATTGTCTTGTTTAATGTCAAGTTGTCATCACACAGAGATTGTTGTCTTCGTTAAAGTCAAGTTGTCATGACAAAGACATCTCGGACAATGCTAACTTTAAAAGTGTCATAATTTACCGAATGACACTTAATGACAACAGTCATGAACACTCAAAATTACCCCATAAAATAAAGTCTTACTGTAGATACAAACAACAGCTAAAACAGGATGTTCAGAGGGAAGTCACGTGCTGGCCTGACCAATCAGAGGTCACTCTTAAGGAGTCTCTGACTGACGCAGACTGGGACATGTTTCAGGTGCAGCTCTGCCAGCACAGCTGCATACACCACAGGGCTTGGGACCGGGTACATACATTACTATAAAGCTGCTTCATACAATGTCCATAGAGCAGTGAAGGAGGCTAAGTGATGCTACAGGAAGAAATTGGAATCACAATTCCAATATTATTTGGTAAACACTTAAAGCAAAAGAACCCAGTGGACATCTGAACCGAAATGTGACATGAAACAAGTGCAAGTAATGTAAACAAGTAAAAACAGGATTCACTGTGTATGACAGAGTCAGTGCTATACAGACAGTTCCCCAAATGACAAACAAGCCTGAATTAATCAAAGAGATTTTGCAACATGCAGAAACTGTTGTATGCTGGTTGAGCCACCAAGACAGTACTGACCTTATGGGTTCTTTTTTTTTTAGGTGTGATTTTCCAGACTAACAAAGATGGCTCCTTGCCACCCCACGTTCTGTACAAAATTAGACAAAACTCCAGCTTTACAGAGAAGACCAATGAAATCAGACGAGCCTACTGGCGTCCTGGGCCCAACATCGGGGGGAAATTCTACTTCCTCTATGGTTTTGTTTGGATCCAAGGTAAGTGACCAAATATTTTTTAGAAAATCACAGAGGAGGAATTCGCACCCAGATTAACATAATATATTATAGCCTATTATATTGGGAAATTGTACATATGGTCTTAAAACTGCAAATGAAAATAAAAAGTATATTTAGAAGATTTGTTTTGGACACAGAAGTGGTAATAGATTGCTAAAATTGTGGAATCTGAAAGAGAGTTTTTAACAGTGACAGACTCATTAAAAGAATAGCAGGCAGTTCTGTACACGCTATGCTTTCAAACAATGCTTCAAACACAGTGATAGCAGGACTTTACTCCTTGACACTTGCCTTTTTTACACTTTACTTCCGCTTCCTGTTTTCCCACAGTTCTACAAATTGTCCCAAATGAGAAATGAAAAAATGAAAAATTAGACCGTTATTTGAATTTGGTTTTCGAGTTTGTATTTGGAACAACAATTGGACCATGTGATTTTGTATATAAATACATTACTAGGCTGAGAGCGTTGAATGCTGCTTGCTGCTACAATTACAACCTACCACCAACCCTACCAATATGAATAGAAAAGATATATTTAGAAGTGAAAGTAAGTGGAGTATATCAAAAATAATAATAACAATAAATAGGAGGATGTTGTCATTTCCAAGGCAACAGCGCCAGTGTACCACAAGCCCCCAGAAACAACACCATGCTTTGATGCATCCATGGGCTTAGCGGCAAACGGTGGAATTGCAACGTCTGGCAACCCTCTGGCCCAGAAAGACTTTTCCCATAGACTTCACATGGCGAAAGGAAGGTACATCAACTTACCAGTCCGAACACTTAAATGGTCCTTGTTCAAACCATCATATTTAAAAAATGTTAACATGCACTAATAGCTGAATCCAGAGTTATTAACCTAGGCATGATGAACGCACATAATGAACGCACATAATGAACGCGAGCAGACCCATGGGACCCAAGTCTTGGGAGACATATGAGCCTGCAGTGCAGGGCGACTTGGTTGCAGTCGCCCTGCACTGCAGGCTCATATGACGGTTCTTCCGAGATCTTGTAGCTTTAATAATGGATATAATAGCTGTAATTCATAATATGTATTATCCTATGATACATCCAAGCGATGTATGCTGTAAAGCATGTATCGTGAATGTAACGTTATTAACGTCTCTGTTCCCAATCTGCCGGTTATCGACTAGTAGCTAACGTTAGCTGTAGCTAGTAGCATTACATAATAAACGCGAGCAGATACAAAGGACTGCGCCCAGCTTAGCCGCCCTGCAGGCTCATGTGACGGTTCTCTTGAGTTCATAGTTAATTGCGATTAATCGCATATTTTATCACGATTAAAATTCTATTATTTTGCATTTCAGAACAGTTTTTAAGTACATATTAACAATCGAAAGCAATTTTTACCAGTGTATCTTCATTGGGAATCAAATTAATGCAAAGAAAATTACTTTATGAACTTGATTTTAAGATTTGTAATTATTTATTTACTGTAAACAAAAGAAAAAGGTGTGAATCTGTCATTATTGCACAATTCCTCCAAGTACCTAACTAAAAAACAAAAAATTCCTATCCTTACCAGAGTCAATATAGTGTTTAGTAACTCCTAAATAATGTTGATTACTCACTGACGTCCAGTGATCACCGGTTAATGAGACAGCGTTTGCAACACTTTGCAGCAGTTCCAGTGTGGCTGCTTTCTCCGTGTCATACAGGCTGTGTGTGGGGCTACTGTCCCCCTTGACGGCAACGAGACAGGTCAGAACATGCCAACCGTAGTACGTCTTTAAGACCCGAGTCCTCTACGATGCTGACAGGTCTGCAGTTAGTTGCCACCCGTTTCACAAGAGCTGTAGTAATTTTTTGGGATTTGGTTTCATCCACAGGTCGGCAAGTAGCACTCTCCGAAATAGTGCTTTGCCTGAGTGGGTAGCATGCTAGCGGGTAGCATCATGTTAACTGTACTACTATGCTTAGCTCCGTAGGTGGTAGCTCAAGCTTGACATGCTTCGTGATATTTTAATTCGGCTTTACACAATGTGCATATGGCTTTCGACTTGTCTACGAGCCGTGTGGGAGTTTTGGAAAATAAAAAGCGCCATTCAGGATTTCATTGCTGCTGTCTTTCTCCATCATGCCTGCAGCCTGCAGCAGCAGGATGTGTTACGAGGAAGTGGCAGCTAGATGATAAGTAACAGTGCTGCAAAGGGTCAAAATAGTAGCCTGTTAGGCACGACGCAAAGCCGAGTGAAGTGTAAAATAAATTAATAAATGCCGGCATGCGATTAATGCGATTAAAAAAAATTAATCGCATCGGCCCTTAATCGCATCGCGATTAACGCGTTAACGCTGACAGCCCTACTTATAATATATCCGAGGGTTGTATGCTGTAAAGCCTGTAACGTGGATGTACTGTTATTAACATCTCTTTTCTTAAACTGCTGGGGCTATCAGCTAATGTTAGGTAGCTAGTAGCACATCATAATGAAAAATATAAAGATAGGCAGCACGGTGGCTCAGTGGTTAGCACTTATGTTCTCCCTATGTTTGCGTGGGTTTCCTCCAGGTGCTCCGGTTTCTTCCCACCATAAAGACATGCATGCTAGGTAATTAGGACTAGGCCGACTGGCTAACACTGGCACACTTACAGAAATGTTTATTAATGTGCATTGTCCTAATCAAATAAACTTACAAACAATAAATTAGTCAGTATAGTTCAATAGCCTAAATACATATGTTTTACTTTTATTTATTTCAGGGGACTTTTATTTTATATGTACACATTTATTTTATTTATTTGCAGATTATATTCAAGAGAGAGAGACGCAGAGTCAGAGGGAGGCAGGTAGAGGGAAATAAATAAATTTGACATTATGAAATAAAAGTCCCCTCAAGCATCATCATCAAGCCATTTTAGCCTGGGCTAGTATAGAGGATCTCCGGCTAAAGCAACACTGGTACACTGGCGCTGTTGCCTTTTAAAATGACAACATCCAGTCTCAGAATGCTCAAAAAACACCTGTTTGGAACATTCCACAGATGAACAGGTTAATTGATCATGATTGGGTATAAAAGGAGCCTCCCCAAAAGGCTCAGTTGTTCACAAGCAAGGGTGGGGTGAGTTTCGCCACTTTGTGAACAACTGCATGAGCAAATAGTCCAACAGTTTAAGAACAATGTTTCTCAACGTACAACTGCAAGGAATTTAGGGATTTCATCATCTACAATACATAATATCATCAAAGGATTCAGAAAATCTGGAGAAATCTCTGCATGTAAGCGGCAAGGCCGAACACCAACATTGAACGCCCGTGACCTTTGATCCCTGCATTAAAAACCAACATCATTATGTAAAGGATATTACCACGTGAGCTAAGGAACACTTTGGAAAACCATTGTCAGTTAACAAGGTTTGTCGCTACATCTACAAGTGCAAGTTAAAACTCTACCATGCAAAGCGATAGCCATTTATCAACAACACCCAGAAAGGTCGCCGGCTTCTCTGGGCCCGAGGTCATCTGAGATGGACTGACACAAAGTGGAAAAGTGCTGTGTGGTCTGACGAGCCGATTTGTTTTTGGAAATGTAAATGGACTGTTCTTATATCATGGACATCATGTCCTCCAGGCCAAAGAGGTAAAGGACCATCCAGATTGTTATAAGCACAAAGGTGAAAAGCCAGCATCTGTGATAGTCTGTTAGTGCCCATGGGTAACTTGCACATCTGTGAAGGCACCATTAATGCTGAAAGGTACATACAGGTTTTGGAGCAACATATGCTGCCATCCAAGCAAAGTCTTTTTCAGGGACGTCCCTGCTTATTTCAGCAAAACAATGCCAAGCCACATTCTGCACGTGTTACAGCGTGGCTTCATTGTAAAAGAGTGCAGGTACTAGACTGGCTTGCCTGCAGTCCAGACCTGTCTCCCATTGAGTTGTGTGGCCAGTATGAAGCGCAAAATACGACAATGGAGACCCTGGACTGTTGAGCAACTGAAGTCGTACATCAAGCAAGAATAAACACAATAACAGTGCCATTAAGAAAGCAAGCCCCCACCAAATACACACACACACACACACTCACTGAGCTGCAAGGTCTGTAGTTAATTATGAATGCAAACTTCCCATTTACATTAATTTTATACATCTATTCTAAAAGCATCAATGGGTTTTTTAGGGGTGCAATAGGCCACGCCCATTTTTAACCAATCAGTACAACATTGTAGGTGTAGCCTCAGGAGTGGTCGTTGATCGTACCCTCCAAATTTAATAGAAATCGCATGAGCCCTTCATGAGATATACACTTTTCATATTTGTAGCGCCCCCTAATGCCCACTGTTCGCCAATATACCTCACTGACTAGACACTAATGTAAGGGGAGGAACCATTAAATGTATCATTCATGCAGTTACAGGAGGACTTGCCTAATCACATTACTTGACAATATTTCAACAAAACATCCAAAATTCAGGAAACTGGACTGTGTGGAGTTTACACAAGAGAGAAAGAAAACAAGAAGGGGGTTTAAGGAAATTATGCAAAAATCCACAGAGTAATGGACATTTAGCACATTTTGTAACTCTGACTTCATTTCTCTCTCTCTCACTCTCCTCCAGATATGATAGAGAGAGCCATCATCAACACGTTTGTGGGCCATGATGTGGTGGAGCCTGGTAACTACGTTCAGATGTTCCCCTACCCATGTTACACCAGAGACGAGTAAGAAATGCACTTTGTCATGTTCCCTTTTTTGTGGTTCTGTTTAGGTCATTATGTTGCACATGACATTGACAAGTAATCATTTGGCAGACATGGAAAGAAATGTTGTCATAATAACATTATATGTGTTTGAAACATTGTGCGTTTCAAGATGATTATATAAATTGTGTTCCTATTATTTGATAAATATATTTTATACTTATTTATACATTTGTACATGTTAGAAATTCTGGAGATCCCATGCATTTGAAATGCAGTATGGTGTAAAAAAATGTGTGTATTGATCTTTACCTGATACCCTGTGTTTTCTCAGTTTTCTGTTTGTGATTGAGCACATGATGCCTCTGTGCATGGTCATCTCCTGGGTTTACTCAGTAGCCATGATGATTCAGCACATTGTCGCTGAGAAGGAGCACCGGCTCAAAGAGGTTAGACTATTATGATAAAATGTCAAGCTGAAATTTGGTATTTTGTATCACAGGGGTTCCTTCCTGACCATAGCTAGTATGTTGTGCATTACTATTGTTATTATAATTTTCAAAAGGATCATTCTGGCAATATTTTATATTTTTCTCATTGTCAACATATTCCAACATGCAGACCCCACAATGAGTACATCCTATTTAGTTGTATTATGCATTTCAGGCACAGAACTGATAACATATAATGTTTAAAACAAGTCTAGTCTGTCACCTAGATAGAGCTGTCTAGCCATGATCAAACCACTGAGCCGGAAAATACACCCTTCTCCAAAAAATATAGAATCTGCCAAAATATCACTTACTTATTTTGAGTAGTGTATAGCAGAAAACCTGTGTTGCTGACTGGGGCATAGAGTTTAAAAGACATAACCATTTAGCAGGCTTGGAGGATCTAATCAAGAGACACTATCATTATCAAGTTGCACTATGGTGAGTGTAGGATCCAGTGTTTTTGGAACTTGACCCATACTGAGGATTTAAAGTCCGAATATTTCTCTTTCACAAGTTCCCCAACTTTATGTAAGTGTAGTACTTAATGGCTGAAACACCTGTTTAAGTCAGTTTATTTTAGTTTGTGTATCAAAAGCTCAGCCATAACACTGAAGAGTAAAATGTCAGTAACACTTTATAATAACGGTACATGAATTATCATTAATTCATGCATGACTTCATTATTTATCAATGTTAAAGATGAACCAGGTCAGCACTTTATTTAAAGGGCCACAAACATGATGAAGTAATAAAGAAGTAATGTTTAGTTACTCAAGATTACAACACTACAATTTTTCAGAATACTTGTATACTGCTGGACTGGTCAGTTTTTTGAAGAAGACATCAACATCATTAATAAATGGGTGGTGATGGTGCAGTGGATATGTCACATGCCTTTGGTGTGAGAGACCTGGGTTTGATTCCCACTGCGATACATCAACCAATGTGTCCCTGAGCAAGACACTTAACCCCTAGTTGCTCCAGAGGCGTGTGACCTCTGACATATATAGCAATTGTAAGTCGCTGGATAAAAGCGTCAGCTAAATGACATGTAATGTAATAATGTAAATCAGAAATCATGATGATTTAAATACCTTAATTGATACATTAACGTATTGTTCCTGCATTAAGTCATGCATGAGATACTATTAATCCTTGTGCATTACTGATAGTTCATGAAGTACTACATTAATGAATTCATGCTTTTTCATGCATGAAGTCATGCATGAATTCATGGTAATTCATGTACAATTATTATAAAGTGTTACCAAAATGTCCTTACAACCACTGAATGGCTGAACTAACAAATCTACAGTGGACCAGTTTTGAATGGGGCTGTAGGATAATGTAGTTACAAATTCAAAAATGTAACCATCATGTCACTTCCTCAGGTGATGAAGATGATGGGTCTAAACAATGCTGTTCACTGGGTGGCTTGGTTTATCACTGGCTTCGTCCAGCTGTCCATCTCCGTTACAGCTCTGACGGCCATCTTGAAGTATGGCCGGGTGTTGCTCCACAGTGACCCCTTCATTATCTGGCTCTTCCTCACCATCTACGCTGTGGCCACCATCATGTTCTGGTGAGATCTCCTAGTTAACATCGCTATGAATCCCTCACTTCTTAAAATATGTCAGTTTTCAAAGCTCAACAGTGGACTATTTGTAAAATTTAGACACACTCGCACTGTAAGGAATAACTGTGCTCTCACCACAGACTAAATGCCCCACCAAACACACTCATACACAAAATCAGGAAATGTTCTCTAACCTGCTGTGCCCCATATATGCATAGATTTATACAATGTCTACACAGCAGAGGCGCCAGATTAATTTATAAGTGCGGGGGCCAAAACTTGCCAAAACTGCCATGGGTGTTTCAGATGTACCAGCTCCATCATTGCCGTTCCCCACTTGCTCCAGGAGACTTTGCTTCACGTCATCCTCCAGAGCAACAAAACTGTCCTTAAATCTTGGATCTAGGTAGCTGGCAGTGTTTAGCAGAAGCTGCACCTCCCTATCCTCATAATGTTGGTTGATGTTTTCCCTTACTTCTCTCTTCATCTCTCCAGTAAGTATAGAGTCATCCTCCTCATCACTGAGACAAGAGAGCATCTTCCAGCGGTAAGACAGAGGAGAGAGTAGTGTGCTTCTCACCACTGAGTGCATCTGTAAAAGGACTCAGTGGCTCAAGGACTTCTTTTAGTGTTTCTAGGATTGTGATGTCATTGTCTTTTGGCATCAGGTGCCATTTTTTTCTGTCCTCTGCCAGGACTGCACACAGAACTTGCTGCTGCTCTACAAATATCTCCACCATATCATACAGTATGAGGAATTCCATTTGTGGGTGCATCGTGTATCAAATTGTGTTCTGGGAGTCCAAGGTGTTTTTGTTTTGTTTTGAGTTGTCGCGACAGCTTTGATGACCTGGTGAAAGCAGATATGGTTCTGCGCAGCCTTGACAGGGCTGCAGATACCCTGTCAATGTTGATGGCTTTGTTAACGGCCAGGTGCAAGTTGTGGCCAAAGCAAGGGATCCATATTCATAGTCATCTTTAAAGGCCTTATGGTTGTTGGATGCATTGTCTGTTGTGATGCCTGCTAGTTTTGCAATGTCCAACTTTCACTCCTCAGTAACTACTTCGTCAAATGCCTCCCTCAAACTGTCACCTATGTGGTCTGAGTTCAGGCCACTACAGTCTAAACACCAGGAGTGCAACTCCCATGACTGTTATGTATTGTATGGTAATAGACATGTACGTGTCTGCAGCTCTGCTTGTCCACAGATCAGTTGTGCATGCATAGAATGGCTTTTCTTTGAGATACTGTGTGACCAGGGCCCTTGTTTCACTGTAGATTTTTGGTATTTATGTGTACATGAAATAATTCCTACTTGGAAGTTGATATCTAGGATTGAATTTATGGAGCATTTGCTGAAATCCTGGTTTTTCAACAATGTAGACAGGGACTTGGTCCATACATATGAACTCTGCTACACTTCTATCCAATATCCTGGCCTCATTTGAATTTCTCTCATATTTTGTTTGCTTCTCTAGAGCCTTGGTTATGGTTGGCTGTGATTGCTGACTCTGAGTTGTCTGAGTTGTCTCCTGGATGTCATCCTCTGGTTGAAACTGGAAAAGGAAAATTGACATTTCAGTTAATATAGTTAATTGACTAAAGAAAGAGCACAGGCACCTATAAAGCACAAGCACCTGCTTGCCCTGCCCTGCACATTGGCTCCAGCCCGCGCGCGCACACACACACACACACACACACACACACACACACATATACACACACACACCTGAATTTTAATAGTAGATGCAGTCATTTGAAGTCAGACAGGTGGTGGCAGGTAGTTCATTTTAAAACATTAACATAAAAACCAGGCCTGTCAAACAATTAAAAAAAAATAACTAATTAATCTCATATTTCGAAATTAATTAATCTAGATTAATCACAATTAAAAAAAACACTTTACCCCTAAAGACTAAAGCTTCTTAAAGGGCATATTAAATACAAAATAAATCAATGTTCAGTGTGGTCGCGGCGAAATTTCAGCTCTGTCACTTGCAAATCGTCTTTTACATTGAGTTCTATTGGCATCGTAAAAAATGTTTTTGGGGGTAATTGTGTTTCGACAAACCAATTGCATATTCATTTGTAACTATATTAAACTAGGATATTCAGTGAATTTTGCTAGTTTTGACATGATACTTGCAAGATATTCTACACGCTCTCTTTCTCTCTCTCTCCTTCTAACCGAGGTATAGGCTAACGTTAAAACTACAGCATAAGCTACGTACATAACATAAGCCATGTGCCCACCATCCCAAAACATCATGTAATGTGTATTTCAGTATAACAGATAAAAAAAACATTTGGTTCATTCTTTATATGTTGTTAATATGAATTAGAACTCACCTTGAATTCTTTAAACAAATCTGGATGACGGTCTTTCAGGTGCTTTGCTAAATTGGAAGTATTACCTCCCTTGGTCTGAAGACCATGGTAGCATCGTTTGCATAATGGCTTCTGTGGATTAATGATAACACCACTGTCATCTGCCTCATACGCAAAGTACTTCCATACACGACTCTTTGTGCCTTTTTTATCAACAAGTCGAGGTGGGGCGATCGCTGCAGCGCAGTTGCCATCTTGCCATCATGTGGTTTTCATCAGGTTATAGAGAGGCGAAGATGGGTCCCATGTACCGGAAGTAGAAGGGCGTGACTTCAGCTCTCTATGCCATATGTAGTTCCACTTGTTCGTGACCTCCTACTTCTGAATGTAAGTATCGACTGGAACACTCCGAAGCATATACTGCCCCCATCAGTTTGAGAAGAGGCACAGCACCGATGCTGCTAACACTGGCATCGGCGCTCACGGTGCTTACGGTGCTTCAAAAAAATGGGCATCGTCGGTGTTTTGTCATTTTAGAATCGAAAGGTATCGCAAGTATCGGTTCTCGTGACATCCCTACTCCCCAACACAAAGCTTCCTAGCAGCCCCCCGGAGCTCAGGTACCTTTCCCATTTTCTAGTATACATCCTATCTGGCAAACCGTTTAAATGACATTTTTTCAAATGCCGCCATCCTAGCCAT